>NC_025996.2:56321450-56380247 GCF_000442705.2 Elaeis guineensis | reverse complement strand
ATTATTAATCCATTTGTATATGCAGAGTTTCTTTCCATTCTTAATGAAGCCATACATTCTGATCATTTTATCAAAATATATGTTTCAATTTCGAGATGTCTCTAAGTCCATAAATGGATCTCTGAAGCTTGCACAACTTAGATTTATTTGTACATATAAAACCTTCAGGTTATATCATATACACCTCTTCTTCCAGCTCTCTATTTAGGAAGGCTGTTTTCACATTCATTTGTCAGATTTCATAGTCCAGATGTGCTGCTATCGCAAGCATGATCTGAATAAACTTGAGCATTGCTATAGAAAAAAATAATCTCATCATAGTCAATCCCATAACACTGATGGTAATCCTTAGCAACCAACGGGCTTTATAGGTCTCCACCTTTCCATCTGTGCCCCTCTTTCTTTTGAATGATCCACTTACACCCTATGAATTTTATTCCTTCAGGTGGGTCAACCAATGTCCATACATTGTTGACTTTCATAGACTCCATTTTGAATTTTATGACTTTCAGTCACTTATTAGAGTCAGACCTCTGCATCGCATCCATATAGGTGATCGGATCCTCATTATTCTCATCGAATTCAATCAGATCACCATCTCAAACCAAAAAATTATAGTATCTATCCAATTGATGCGGTACTCTATCGGATCTCCTTAAGAGAATTTTTACAATAGGTTCCGAATTTGATCTAATCAAGTCCAACTCTATGGGTTACTAGATTGTGTCGGTTCTTCTACCGATCGAATTTCATCAAGTTCAATCCTTGAGGTATTAGTTCCTTTCCTAAGGAACTCTTTTTCTAGAAAGACTGTCCTATTGCTGATGAACACCTTCTGTTCGTTAGCAAGGTAGAAGTAATATTCTTTGGTCTCTTTTGGGTATCTTACAAATAGACACTTGTCAGACCTAAGTTCAAGCTTATCAATTTTTAATATTTGACATAAGTCAGACATCTCTAAACCCTAAGATGAGAGAGTGCTGGCTTACACCCTATCCACATCTCATGTGGTATTTTACTTACGAACTTACTTAAAATTTTATTTAAATATAACAAGTCGATTCGAGTGTATATCTCCAAAAAGAGATCGACAGACTTGCAAAGCCCATCATGGACCGAACTATATCTAACAGGGTTCGATTCCTCCTTTTCGATGCACCATTATGCTGTGGTGTTTCAGAAGGAATTTATTGTAAGAGAATCTCATTCTCTAAAATTTTATTTAAAATATAACAAGCTGACTCGAGTGTATATCTCCAAAAGAAGATCGACAGACTTGCAAAGCCCATCATGGATCGAACTATATCTAACAGGATTCGATTCCTCTTTTCGATACACCATTATGCTATGGTGTTTCAGAAGGAATTCATTGTAAGAGAATCTCATTCTCTTCTAAGTATGTCAAAAACTCACTAGAGATGTATTCTCCTCCTCAGTCAGATCAAAGAGTTTTAATACTCTTCCCAGTTTATTTTTTTTACAGAATCATTTGAATATTTCAAATGATTCTGACTTATGTGGCATTAAAGTAGATGTGCTCATACCTCGATAGGTCATCTGTAAACATAATGAATAATAATATCCACCTCTGGTACTGATATTTATCGGTCCATATACATCAGTATGTATCAGACCTAAAACTTCACTGGCTCGCTCATCTTTTTTAGTAAAAGGTGGCTTGATCATTTTTTTCAAGAAGACAGGACTCACATGTTGGAAGTAATTCATAATCACTAACTTCAAAAATTTTTTCTTGTGTCAACCTGTTTATTATGTTCTTGTTAACATGACCTAACCTATAGTGCCAAAGGTAGATATCGGAGACATCACTAATTCTAGAGCATTTGCTGGACATGTACATTATACAACAGATTGTGACAATATATAAATATCATTGTTCAGCTGTCCATTCATCACATTAACATCATTTATAATGATATTAAAATTATTTTCTTTTTTAAAATTTTATAACCGTACATGGCCAAGAGACCTACAGAAATAATGTTCAATAAAAAAAGAAGGACAAAAGTGACATTCACTAAGAACAATTATATTCGACTTGAATACAAGCTTAACAGTCTCTAATGCTAGAATTGGAATTGGTCTTCCATCTCCACTATTAAGAACCTTTCATCTTCTTCAAATCTCCTACTGACTTGTAGACCCTGTAATGAATTGTAAATATTAAAAAGATTTTGGATATCTAATATCCAGTAGTAGAATCACAAATTAAGAAATTATAAGGTGTTATCATATAATTATCTTGTTCAGCATAACTTACTTCTTTCTCGACCTGTTCGGATCCAAGAAGGTAATGTACTGAGGATAATTTCTCTTTCAGTGGCTCTACTTCTTGTAGTAGAAGTATTCCATCTGACTCTGATTGGACTTGGGTTTCTTGGTCTGACTGGGCTTGGGTGCCTTAGCACTTTTGTACTTTTTTTCTTGTTCTTCTTGTTCTTCTTTCCTTTCTTAAATGGTCGACGTCTAGAAGAAGATCCTCTCACAACATTCATGACTCCTTATAGAGCTAGTGATCCTTTTCAAAGTTCTGTAGTAACCCCAACAAATCATGGTAGTTGATCACAGGCTTGTCATCGAAAATGAGTAAGAAAAGGGAGGTAGAACTTAGGCAGAGAGTTTAGAATGATATCTTTCTCCAATTGCTCATGCAAGAAAAAGCCGAGCTTGCTTAAGTGCCAATCACCCCGATCATATATAGTACATGATCAGTAACTGACGCTCCTTCCCTCATTCAAGCATTGAAGATGGCATAACTAGTCTTGTGCCTCTCAACGTCATTGGGTTACCAAAGAACTCGTTTAATATTTGCAACATATCCTATGGCTGAGCATTTTCGAAACAATAGCTAAACTCATCATTCATTACTCCAGCATAATATAATGAACCGTAATTTGATCATTGACCACTTCTGATAAATATCTCTGATCATGCTATGCATGTTCGAAGCTGGCTTCTCGAGTGCCGGATCAATCAATACATACAAGATCTATTCATGCTCTAAGACTTTTTGAACTTTTGATACCAGCTATAAAAATTGATCTCATTAATTTATCACTATCTAATAGTGATCAGAGCGACAAGGTGGTGCCATAACTAAAAAATAAAATCAAAACCTAATATATATGAATGATAACCTAAAGACAGATTTAGTCTAAGATTCTTCACTATTTATTCGAATTAGTAGCCTCTACCTCAATCAGAATTACACTAATTTTTAGTAGTACTAGAACAAATGAGCTGCACATGGACTCAAGGATGGCTCGGCCAACCCTTGTACACTCATGGGTAGGTTTTAACTAATTATTTCACCAAACAATTCTAGCATTCAATTTTACCCCAGACATCTCTTCAGCAGGCATGTGGTCCTCCACTGAAACTTTGGTTAGGTTCAATGATTAACATGCTAGAATTAGGCATCTGACATATGAGTGATCAGTCCGAGTGTGGCTCGACCAACCTGACCATCATCAGAAGACACAACTAAATCAACATATTATGAATGATAATTTGATAGCCAGATGAGCACCAAGTGTGTGGCACCTTCAATGATCATCTAAACTATTGGACTCATTATCATCCAACTTAATGAGAGGCTATGATCTAGTTATACCATAACTATTTATTTAGGATCTAACAATTTTAGAAGATTTAATTAGTTGAATTAGAGATAAGAAAAGACTTGACCAGTTAATCTTAATTTTTCCACTGACTCACCAAGTCAGATTAAAAAAAAATCAAGCATCAGCTGGTCCAGTCAACTAGTCATAAATTCTTCTACTGACTTCACCAATCATGAAGATGACTCAAGACAAGTTAACTAGGGGCACCTAAATAGTCATAGTGATATTTTAGTTAGCATGATCAACCTCAATCATTAAGTGATCTAATCAAAATATGATTCATCATGTTGGCCAGATAAGTAAGATCGATGGAAGAGATATGCTATTAACTCGATATAGATTCAATCTATGCGAATAGCTCTCAATTAATGACCATCGATCAAAGCTGCCATACTTACCTTAGACACCAACTAGTTAGTCATTTTCAATTGATCAACTTATAGACTTGGGTTGACCATGGAGTTACAATCAAAATCTATATTGATCTAATCAAAGACATGGACTTGACCAACTACAACTATTGAAATTGATCAAGAGAAGAAATTAATCCAATCAGAATAACTTTTAATTAGATTTGATCAATTACTAACATGGTCTATTATCAATTATTTCTAACCCTAGGTCTAACCCAGTTAAATGGACTTGACTCAAGCTAACCCATTAACCCATGAATTATGAATTAATGCCTTAGATCTTTGATTCTTAAATCTAAATTGCTTAATTCTTAATTAAGTTTTGGACTCGCATGGGTTGGGTTTGGTGTTAGAAAATAATTTTCAATTTTATAAAATATTTTTATAATTAATCATCTAATAATTAAAATATTAATTTAAATCTAATATATATTATTTCAGATCTAAAATAAAGTTTTAATTTTTTTTTTATTTATCATTATGAAAAAGATCACACAGCACCCCTACACATCATAGGAGATTCCATCGAAAGGGTAAATAGAGTTGCGAAATCCTAATTTCTCCTATAATCGGATAATTATGAGGATCTATCCAATCAGATTACTATATTACTCAGATTTAAATTAATTATTTAATCTGATCTAATTAATAAAAATTAAATTTTATAAAGATCAGCACAAACTTGGACAACCTTTATACTGTAAGGGGTAAACCTTACAGTAGGACAACCTATATTAGTTTGTGCGATCAGATCTATAATTAATTTTAGATCTAAATATCATATATCAGATCTAATTTAAATTAAATTATAGATCTAAATATATGTAATATCAGGTTATATGCAAAAACTTCATGTCATAAAAAACCACGCTCTGATACCAATTGTAGGAAAAATTGATAGTTAAAGCATGTATTTTAAAATTTTACAGTGAAAAATAAAAAATTAAATATTTTAATCTTTTAAATATATTTTAAATCTAATTTAAACTATCAATTAAGATCTATAATATAAAAATTTATATATAAAATTTGATATAAAATAAAAAACTACATCGATTACATCAATGCTTTGAATCTGATCTAACCTTTAGATCACATTGATTGAGTTCAAAATTCATCACCTTTTCATGATTGATGATCTCTACTACTAATAGATATGGTATGAAGTTCTTGCTAATGCCAAGCAGCTGCATAGATCATCCGGCCTCTGTAGATCGTCCACTTGAAGTCCTGATTGGATCTTCCTTTGTGGGAGTGCTAGCTCGCGTCGAAGGCTCTAGATGGCTGATCCAAGCTCCTTTCTTCAGATCTCCCAAACTTTTTTAGATCAAAAGATAAACCTTTACAAGGAGGTGGTGGTGTGGAAGATTGAACAAGACTCACTCTTATATTTTTTTCTCACAAAATCTAGAGTTGAAACCCTAGATCCTACACCTCACGCCCGAAAGGAAGAACACTTTCTCTGTTTCTCCTGCAGGGAAGCCCAACCCACTCTCAACTTTTCATACCCCAACTCTCAGGTTTTTCATGCCAAAAATTACTTCTAATCTCACTCAAAATTGATCCCTTCTTGAGGGTGGCATCCCATGGAAGATAAGGATAAAGAAAAGGTAGTTTTGATTTAATTTCAAATGTTGGTTTATCCTTATCACCAATTTAAATCAAATTTGAATTAAATTTTGAATCAAACTTATCCTCATCTTATGAACTTAGAGAGAGATGGACCAACATCAAATTGATATAAAAAATCTCATCTAAAAATACTTTATATATGGAGAAAGGTGATAGCATGAAGAGAAGAGTCCAACTCAATTTGGACTCTAGATTTTTATTCAAATTCAAACCCATTTGAATTCAAATTTACACCAACTAATTTTTAAATTAAAAAGAATCAGATGTGGATGTGGAAAAGCTTCTGGGTATGAAACAAATTCATGTAAAATATTTTTCTCACGTGAAGAATAAGAGGGCGCAGAGAAAAAAGGCACAAGAGATTTAAATTCAAATTATTTTCTCATCCTATTAGATTCTTCACCCAACCAAATTAGGTTAGACTCAATTAGATCACTAAAATTAATCTAATTAGATAATAAATAATCTTAATTAAATCTTAATCAAATAAAAAATTAATCGAACTCAAGTTCTGATCAAATAAAAAATCGAACATCCTTAGCGATTAGGTCATCTCATAACCTAATCGGGTCAAACCAAATTGAATCCAATTTAATTAGATTCAATCTAAATCTCAATGCTCTATCAAATTAAGCTAATTAGTAATCTAATTACTAATCAATCTTCTTATGATTCATCAATAATTAATAAATTAATTTGTTATAATTTTTGCACAGAGTTAATCATCAATCGAATTGACTATTTTATCCTAGAACGATTCTTAATCATCGATCAGCCATACGATCAATCAGAAACTTCTTTTGAGTGTAACCCTATAAGTTTGAACCTAAGTCAGTAGTATAGGAATAATCTTTCTATACCAATCAAAATGATCATCTAGCAATGACACCTGACGTCAGATAGGTTGAAAGATTGTGAAGCATCATTCAAGAACCTATTGGCATATGGTTACCGTATAATTCATCTCTTTGACCCAAATGCTCAAGGTGATCTAGGATTTAACTATCAACCCTGATATGATCTTTTATATTATATTTCAATTTTCAAAATCTATCACATGGATTATTCCGATCGATGTTTTACTAAATTAAAATACATTGATACATTAACTCTTACTTATTCAAAGGGGTCAATTTCATCTTGACTCACATACCGACTTCTCAAGTACTTGACTGTGTCCAAAAATCTTTCATCACTGAATTAAAAATTCAAGTAGTCCGGTACCAAAGCACAGTGAGCTGCTTGCAAGTCACCGTGGTGATCTCAGGTCAGAGGGACACTTATACCCATTTCTTTCGTGAGCTACTCTTGACAGTAGAGTGCTCAGTAGTTGGTCACATTCAGTGAGATATACTCTTATATCTCACTTGCATGCTATACCAGTATCTCTACACTCCTTGATTAAGAGGACAATCAACGTACATGGCACACAGCAACCTATACTTGATGTAGCTATCATCCTAATAACAGTATATTATTTGATCGTGAACTTAAGGTTTAAGGACTAAACGATATATCCTCTTATATCGAATCAAATAGTCCTAAAGACTTCATCACATAACAAGAGTTCAAAATAAGATGTACACAGTGATGAGAAAATCAAATAATATTTATTAATTCAACATTCATATAGAATTACAATAATAAGCTCAACCATCAATAGACTGACGATTGATTTTGGGACATAATTTTCAACAGCTCCTTCTTTTATTTTTTTACATAAAATTAGATCCTAATATGATTTTTCATGATAAAAATCCTCCTCAAAGTGTCACATACATAAGGAGAAAAAATAAGTTGGTGTGTGGAGTGATTTGGATAAGAACAGATTCTTTTGATAAGGAATATTTTGAAATCTAATTTCAAACCTTCCTTTTATCAAAACCAAATCAGACTTGGCATTGGAGAAAGGGAGGGTGGAGGACTTCTTTGGCATGAAAAAATCTCATGCAAAAACCTCTTGAGCGTGGAGAAAGTTGGCATCAAAGTGGGAGGTGCATGGGGAGGAAGAGTCCAATCCTATGTGGACTCTAGGTTTTCTTATTTGAATCCAAATCAAATCATATTTGCTTTAATCCAAATAAAATATATGAAACCTAATCTAATTAGGTTTATAAATTTTTAATCATATCTCAATCAAATTAGAAATTGATTGAATCAAAATCCTGATCAAATCAGAGATAATTCTTCCTTAGCGATTAGGTCATCTCATAATTTAATCAGGTCAAACCTAATTGAATCTAATTCAATTAGATTTTATTTAATTCTTTTTACTTAATTAAATTGAGCTAATCAGCAATCTAATTACTAATTAATCTTCTATTAATTCACTAACACTTGGTGAATAAATTTACTGTAACTTTTGTATAAGGTTAATCATCAATCGAATTGATAATTAAGCCCTTGAATGATTCTCAATTGTTGATCAGTCACATGATTAGTCAGAAACTTCTTTTGAGTGTGATCCCATAGGTTCAAACTTAAGCTGTAGCATAGAAATAAATTTTTGAATCAATCGATATAACCATCTAGCAATGATGACCCGATGTCCAGATAGATCGAATGCTAGTGAAGCAACATTCAAGAACCTATTGACATATAGTTATCGTATAATTCATCTCTTTGATCCTAATACTTAAGGACGACCTAGGATTTAACTGTTAATCTTAAATAAGTCATCCATATTATATTTCAATCTTTCAAATCCATCACATGAATTACTTGGGTCCAGATTTCACTAAATTGAAATACATTGATACATTAACTTTTATTAATTCAGAGGGGTCAATTCTATCTTGACTCACGCATCGACTTGACAAGTACTTGACTGCACTCAAAAGTCTTTCATTACTGAATTAGAAACTCAGTTAGTCTGACACTAAAGTACAGTGAGTTACTTGCAAGTTATCATGGTGATCTCAGGTCGGAGGGACACTTATACCCATATCTTTCGCGAGCTATCTTTGACAGTAGAGTACTCTGCAGTTGGTCACGTTTAGTAATGATGTACTCCTACATCTCATCTGTATACCATATCAGTATCTACACACCACTTGGTTACGAGGATAACCAACATATATGGCACACAACAACCTACATTTGATATCACTATCGTCTTAGTATTGAAAAATATGTCCTAAAATCAATCATCTAGGTTGTAGATGATTATGCTCCTACATATATATGAATTATAAAATGATAAATGTTATCTGGCAGATTCATCATAAGAAATATATCTTTCAAAATAGAACTCATATGTTATGATGAAGTCCTTAGAACTACTACTGCCAAAATGATAAAGGAGAATTTATCATGTGGTTCTTAAATCCTTTTGGCGATCAAATGATATAATTATTACAAAGATGATAATTGTATCGAGTCTAGATCATTGTGTACCATATTAGTTGGTTGTCCTCTTAACCAAGATGTGTGGTGATACGGATATGGCATATGGGTGATAAGGAGGAGTATATTTCACTGAGTGTGACCACTTTCAGAGCACTCCGCTGTCAAAGACTGCTCTGATGGGATATGAGTATAAGTATTCCTCGAACTTGAGGCTATCTTGGTGACTTACAAGCAACTCACAATACTTTGGTGTTGGACTATTCGAATTTCTAATTCGGTGATGGAAGATTTTTGGGTATAGTCAAGTACTTGTAAAGTCTGAGTGCAAGTCAAGATGGGATTGACCGCTCCAAATAAAATTGGAGATGATGCATCACTATATTTCAATTTAGCAAAATTTTGGTCAAAGTAATCCTAGTAAGGAGTCACAAAATTTTTAAGGTTGAGACATAATGTGGATCACTCTTCCTGGGTTGACAGTTTACCCTTTGTCGTCCTTGAGCATCAAGTGTCAAAAGGATGAATTATACGGTAATTATATCCACATGGGTTCTAGAGTGTTGCTGGACATACATTTGGCCTATCCGGATGTCGGATCTCATTACTAGATGGTTACATCAATTAATATAAAAATTATTCTTGTGCTATCGGTTTAGGTTCAAACCTATGAGGTCATACACATAGAAGTATCTGTCTGATCAAATGGCTGATCGACGATTATGAATCGTTGAAGGATTTAATTATCAATTTAATTGATGATTAATCCTATGCAAAGATTGTAATAAATTATTGATTAACAGTTGATAAATTAAAAAATAATTAATTAATAATATAATTATGAATTGGCTCAATTTGATTGAGCAATGGGGATTAGATTAGATCTAATTGAATTAGATTCAATTAGATTGGTTTTGGATTAATTGGATGCATCCCTATTGAATAATAGGACTTGTTCCAATTGATCTCAGGGATCTAAAATTAAATTAATGAGATTAGTTTGATATAGACTTTGATTGGATAAAATTCTATTGGATAATAAGCTTGATTGGATCAAGCCCTATTATCAAATAGCTTCCCTGATATCCATCAAGAATCAATCTCTGGATCAATGGAATTTTAATCTAACTCATTCCAAAATCGATTGGAGCTTAATATATTTCATAATTGGGCTAGGACCCAATTAGTTAGTTTGTTATAACTAATTTCTACGTTAGTTAGGATAGGGTCCAAGAATTGTTAGAATTTGATCAAGATCTTGAATCCTATTTGGAATAGGACTAAACCCAAACCAACCCATGTGATATTTAATCTCCATGCCACAATCCTTTGACTATGAGAAATCCTCACGCCCCATGAAAAAGTGTCGCACCCCTCTCCTCTCTTCCTTCCGTGAAAAAGAAGGCATCCCTCCCTTCTTCTTGTCGCCCAAAAATAAGGAGGGGGCATCCAAGAGTTGGATGCCCCAACATCCCTCACACCAACATCCTCTTTCTTCTCTTCTTCTTAGAGATTTTTGTGAGGCTTTGCTTGCTGATTTTTGAGCATCAAAAATAGGCTTCTCTACTGGTTATACAGCAAAAAATTAGAGAAAAAAGTTCTTCCTAAAGAGAGAAAGATCAAGGAAAAAAAAGGATCTTCTTTCTTGTGCGCAGCCTTGAAGAAGAAAGAATTCTTCTTCTATTTTTTTTTATTTTTTGTTAAGATAAAAATTAGATTAGATCTAATTTTTAACATAAAAATTTAGAGAAAAAATATCAAAAAAATTTGGTTCGGCATTTGGAGCTCCCTAGAGTTCTAGATCAAGGAAGAAGAAGGATCTTTTTTCTTGTGCATGGCCTTGAAGAAGAAGGAGTTCTTCTTCTATATTTTTCTTTCATTTTTTTAAGATAAAAATTAAATTAAATTTAATTTTTAATATGAGAATTTAGAGAAGAAATATCAAAAAAATTTGGTTGGGTGTAAGGGGCTTCCTAGAGTTCTAGATCAAAGAGAAAAAGGGAGAAGAAGAGAGAAGAACGATTCTTCTCTTGGATCTCTCTTTTGGATTCTTTTAGGGCTCAAGATCTTTTATAATTTTTAGCATGAAAAATCATATTAGATCTGATTTTTATCATAAAAAATTAGAGAAGAAAAGTTCTTCTTAAGAGTGTGAAAGGAAGAGAGAAAGGTTCTCTCTTATGCATGAAAAATTGAGAAGAAAGGGTTCTTCTCTTGATTTCTGTTGTAGAGATTTGATGCATGGATACAGAAAGAAAAAGAGAGGATCTCCTTATTTTTCATCTTCATCATATTCTTTTTAGATCAGTCAAAGGATGGTGTCTTTGTGAGCTAGCACTTTCGAAGAGATCGATCAGCCCAAAGGCTTCGTGTGGATACTCGTAGAGGCCGAAGCGTGTGCAGCTGTCAAGCATCATGAAGATCTATCTACCATAGATTTCAGATACGGTGATCTGCTACCCATTCTTAGATATGAAGTTTTGAATTCAATTAATATTTAAATATGATCTAAATATAAATTAGATATGTTCTATACTTGTTGAATTTTAGATTTCAGATGTGTATACATACATATTAGTTTATGTCATACATCCTATATGGTGATTTAAATTTGATCTATGCATGCATTATAGATTAAATTATTTAATCTATGTATGTTCTGCTATAAAATTTTTAAAAATGCATGCACATCACCCACCATGCTTCCCTTCAAATGGTATCAGAGCGAGGTTCATTATGACATGAATATATATGCATGTAGAGTTTAAATCTAGATTTAGCAATGCATGAGATGTATTATGATCTGATTTTAGATATAATCTAATATAAAATCAGATCTAATATAATTTAGATTAGATCTAAATTTTTGCATATATAATATGTGAATTAGATTAGATGTTCTGAGTAGCAAAGTACTCAGATTGGGTAATCACCAGGTCGTCCGGTCATAGGATCAAGTAGGGTTATATGATCTTTTTTTTTCATTCAATGGGCTGCTCTTCATGGCGTGTAGGTGTGCCACTGTGAGATCCCATGAAGAAGAAAGCGAAAGGAGAAAACTTACTTTTCTGCAAAATTCTAGATGTTGAAACTCTAGGATTTGTTGTATATGATACAAAGCATGAATTATATGAAAAATAAAATATCTAATCTATATGATTAAAATTATTTTAATCATAAAAATAAAATTTAGAATCATAAAATATTTAGATATGATCTAAAATTTGTTATGATTGATTTTATTTCAGTTTATGTGAGAATTTTTAGATCTGAAACTATATGATACTTATTGGCAAGTCAACTAAGCCGACTAATTTTAAACTGAGTCAACCCAGTCTTCTGGTTTAATGGATTCAGTGCTGACTGATCTGACCTAGTTGACTTAGGTCGAATAGTAATGGTTATTATTCATGATCAGTTAGTCGAACAAGTATCAGACTTAGTCGACCCACTGAAGTGAGCTAACTTAATTCAGGGTTGAGCCGATCTAGTTTTCAAACCAAAAAAAATTTACATAAAATTAATGTAAAATTATTTTATAAAATTAAAATGGTTTCAATTAATAATCTTAATCCATGTTAATGCTATACTTAATTAAGAATTAAGAAATATATTTTAGATCTAGAATTGTGATTAAAGATTTAATGATATTGCATAAAATATGGGGCATGGATTAGCTTAAATTAGGTCCTTTCAATTGGATTAGACCTAAGATTAGAATCAAAGACTTAATGGACTAGAAAGAGTAGATGATCAAATCTAACCAATAGTTAATTTAGATTAGATCAAGGGTACTCTAGATCAAACACAATAGTTATAGTTGATCGAGTCTATATCTTTGATCAAACCAAATAGACCTTAATTGAGGTTCAAAGGTTGAGCTCGAGTCATTAGGCTGCTTAGATCATTAGGTGACTCGAGTTGACTCATGTTGTTAAGATTAATCAGTATGACTGATTTAGGTGTCCTAGACCGACTTATCTCTAATCCTTTTCATGACTCGATAAAGTCAGTGGGAGGATCTACGACATGTCGGTTGGATCCACTAGTCACTAGTCCTTTTCATGACTTGATAAAGTCAGTGAGAGGATTTATGATTTGTAGATCGATTAATATTTTATAAAATAAATTAACCAAATCTTCTAAATTATTAGATCTATAAAATGAGCTAGTTATGGGGATAACTAGATCATAGCCTCCCATTAAGATGTGTGATAATGAGTCTAATATTCTAAATAAGCATTGGAGGTGCCACATGCCTGGTGTCTATTACATATTGAAATTATCATCCATTATATGACCATCTTATTGTACCTTCAGATCAATGCTCAGGTTGGTCGAGCCATACTTGGGTCTGGATATCTGTTTTGTTGGATGCACTTGATGTTGTCATGTTAATGATTGGACCTAATCAGAATTTTCAGTGGAGACATCACATGCCTGCTGAAGGGATATCTGGAGCAAAATCTGATTGCTAAAAATTATTTGGAAAAATAATTAGTTATGAACCTATCTATGATGCACTAAGGTTGATCGAGCCACACTCAGACCTGAATGCAGTCTGTGTGGATTCTAGCACCCATCAAGGAATTAAAGAATTCTTCAGATTTGAGATAGAGGCTACCAATTTGTATAAAATAGTGAGAGAACCTTTAGACTAAAGTCCAAGTCTTTAGGCTTAAAATAATTTATATACTGATAAGTCAATTGTTCTCTTTTCAGAAATGGCTAAAAAATTATCGCTCTCTTCACTGTTAGACAGTGAAAATATTATCAAACCTAACTTTGATGGCCAGTATCAGAAGTAAGTATAGTTTTTGGATAAATTGATCAAGAAGTCTCAGGCTAATCCAAACAGATTTAAAAGAAAAATCAATAAATGATTGCTGGTCAAGATAGTTATATGATAACTCTTTGAAGTTTTTCTATTGATAATCCTACTATCAGGGTATAAGATACTGACAGTATAAGTCATGTTTGCAAATAGTTGTAAAAGACTTCAGGATAGTAGAAGATTTGAAAATGGCAAAAGAGTCTTGAATGTAAGACATGAAAGTCTGTTCCAGTCTTAACATTAGGAATCATCGAGCTTGTTCTTAATCTTAAAGATGTCATTTTAAGTAATTATCACTATTGTTCAATCTTATTGATGGTGTCAATAAGTATGATTATTGTAATATCATGGTGAATGATACTATAATAATAAGTGGATAATTGAAAATGACATAAACTCAGTACCATAATCTGTTGGTGTAGTGTACATGTCTGACTAGCATCCTAGATTAGATAATATCACTAAAGCCTACTTTTGGCATAGTTGACTTAATCATCTTTTATTGAAAAAGGTGAATGAGCCAGTGATGTTCTGAGTTTAGTACATATTGATGCATTTACACTCATGAATATTAGTGCCAAAAGAAGACTTTACTACTTCATTAAATCTCTAACGATCTATCTTGATATGGGTGCATCTTGCTTATGAAGCACAAATTCAAGTCGATTGAAATATTCAAACGATTCCATAATGAGGTAGAAAAATGAACTGCAAAGAGTATTAGAATTCATTGATTTGACTGATGAAGTGAATACTTTTACGGTAAGTTTTGATATATCTTGGAGAAAAATAGATTCTCTCTTAATGGACCTCTCCTGGGACATCACTCTTTTTAAAAGGATATCTAAAAGGAAGAATTGAATCTTGTTAGACATGGTTCGATCCACTATAAGATTTGCTGATCTGCCTGAGGTTATGTTTTAGAGACTACTTGATATGTGCTCGAGAATATTCTAAGCAAATTGGTCACCAAAACTCCATATGGGATATGGACTTGAGTAATTCGATACTCTCTTACTTTGACATTTGGGGTGTTAAGCTCATATAAAATGTTCACAAACTGACTAGCTTAGATCTTAGTCTGATAAACATTATTTTAGAGATATTTCTTCTACCTTTCGGATGGACATGAGATGTTCATGAATCTTAAGGCATTCTTTTTGGAAAAAAAGTTTCTTGATGAAAGAACTGATGCAATTAAGAGCAAACTTGACGAAGCTTGATAGGTAAAAGAACCGACTCTGATACAAACCAACAGAATCAGAATTGATTAGATCAAATCCAAAGCTCGATATAAAGGCATCTTTGAATAGATACAGTATAGTACCATATCAGCCAAACAGATATTTCGATTTCTAAGTTCGGGATGGAGATTTGATCTCCCATACGGATGCATGCAGGGATCTAACATTGAGAAGTGGCTTGGAACCATTAAATCTGAAATGAAGTCCATGAAGATCAACGATGTATGGACATTCATTGATTCACCTGAAGGGGTAAGACCCATAAAGTGTGAGTGGATTTTAGATGGATAAGAGGTGCAGACAGAAAGGTGGAGACCTATTAATTCTATCTAATTGTTAAAATATTTCATCAAAGTTATAGTGTTGACTATGATGAGAAGTTTTTTTTATAGCAATCCTCAAGTCCATTCGAATTGAATCAAACTTCTCGAAGTTGGAATATACATTTTGAACATATAGTTTTGTTGAGAACGAAACAAAATTCTGTATGTACAAATGGGCTATTAATTCTGTAAAAGTATTCTTTGTGTTGTTTGAATAAATTTTCTTAATCAAAAATGACATCCCTATATTACAGGGAATATAAGCTTGGTTGTCATCTCCGTTCTCCATAAAAATTTGGAAGGTTATTAGAACCATTCTTAAATATTTGTAAAGTACTAAGAACAAATGATTCATTTATGGAGAATCTGACTTAAAACTTATAAAATATTGATTTTAGTTTCTAGTCAGATCGAAATGACAAAGTTATGTCAGGTTATATTTTTATACTATAAAGAGGAGTGACATGCTAGAAAAATTTCATACAGTATTCAGTAGTCAGTTTTATTTGCGATACAGAGTTCTTTGTGGTATTTGATGCTAAAGAAAAAATTATTTGGTTATGAAAATTTATCAGTGAGCATGGAGTGGCACCCTCCATTGATGGTCCAGTCTTTTTATATTGATAGTAGTACTGGAGCCATAGCTCAAGCTGAAGAATCGATGCTCTATCTGAAAACCAAACACTTTCTGCATTGCTATTACCTTGTTTGATAAGATCGAAATAAAGTTGACCTTAGAAAGATCGACTTAAAGAAGAATTTGATCGACTCATTGACTAGAGCAATCGGATCTAATGAGTTCGATGATCTAAAATGGAAGATAGATATTTGATATCGATCTGATTGGCTTTAGTCCAAGTGAGAGTTGTTGAAAAATATATCCTAAAGCCAATCATCTAGGTTATAGATGATTATGCTTCATACATGTATATGAATTATAAAATGATAAATGTTATCTGACAAATTCATCATAAGAAATATATCTTTCAAAATAGAACTTATATGTTATGATGTTCTTAGAACTACTACTACCAAAACGATAAAGGAGGATTTATCATGTGGTTCTTAAATCTTGCTTGCGACCAAATGATACAATTATTACAAGGACGATAATTATATCGAGTGTAAGTCATTGTGTGCTATATTAGTTGATTATCCTCTTAACTAAGACATGTGATGACATGGGTATGGCATATGGATGATATGTAGGAGTATATTTCACTGAGCATAACCACTTCCAGAGCACTCTGCTGTCAAGGGCTGCTCTGACGGAATGTGGGTATAAGTATCCCTCGAACCTGAGGCTATCTTGGTGACTTACAAGCAACTCACTATGCTTTGGTGCTGGACTATCCAAATTTCTAATTTGATGATGGAAGGTTTCTGGGTATAGTCAAGTACTTGTGAAGTCTGAGCGCGAATCAAGATGGGATTGACTGCTCTAAGTAAAATTGAAGATGATGCATCACTGTATTTCAATTCAGCAAAACTTTGGCCAAAGTAGTCCTAGTGAGGAGTCATAGAATTTTTGAGGTTGAGACACAATGTGGACCACTTTTTTTGGGTTGACAGTTTACCCTTAATCATCCTTGAGCATCAAGTGTCAAAAGGATGAATTATATGGTAACTATATCCATATGGGTTCAAGAGTGTTGCTGGACATACATTTGGTCTATCCAGACATCAGGTCCTATTGCTAGATGGTTACATCGATTAGTATAGAAATTGTTCTTGTGCTACCGACTTAGATTCGAACTTATGGGGTCACACACATAGAAGTATATGTCTGATTAAATGACTGATCGACGATTATGAATCGTTGAAAGATTTAATTATCAATTTGATTGATGATTAATCCTATGCAAATATTGTAATAAATTATTTACTAATGGTTGATAAATTAGAAGAATAATTAATTAATAATATAATTATTAATTGACTTAATTTGATTGAGCAATGGGGATTGGATTAGATTTAATTGAATTGAATTCAATTAGATTGGTTTTAGATTGATTGGATGCATCCCTATTGAATAATAGGACTTGTTCTAATTAATATTAGGGATCTAAAATCAAATTAATGAGATTAGTTTGATATAAGCTTTGACTAGATCAAATCTTATTGGATAATAGGCTTGATTGGATCAAGCCCTATTATCAAATAGCTTCCCTGATATCCATCAAGAATCAATCTCTGGATCAATAGAGTTTTAATCTAACTAATTTCAAAATAGATTGGAGCCTAATATATTTTATAATTGGGCTAGGATCCAATTAGTTAGTTTGTTATAACTAATTTCTAAGTTAGTTAGGATTGGATCCAAGAATTAGTTAGAATTTGATCAAGATCTTGAATCCTATTTGGAATAGGACTAAACCCAAACTAACCCATGTGATATTTAATCTCCATGCCACAACCCTTTCACCATGAGAAATTCTCATGCCCCATGAAGAAGTGCCGCGCCCCTCTCCTCTCTTCTTTCCATGAAAAAAGAGGCATCCCTCCCTTCTTCTTGTCGCTCAAAAATAAGGAGGGGGCATCCAAGAGTTGGATGCCCCAACATCTCTCATGCCAACACCCTCTTTCTTCTCTTCTTCTTAGAGATTTTTGTGAGGCTTTGCTTGCTGATTTTTGAGCATCAAAAAGAAGCTTCTCTGCTGGTTATATAATAGAAAATTGGAGAAGAAAAGTTCTTCCCCAAGAGAGAAAGATCAAGAAAGAAGAATGGTCTTCTTTCTTGTGCACAGCCTTGAAGAAGGAGTTCTTCTTTCAGATTTTTTTTTAATTTTTTTTTAAATAAAAATTAGATTAGATTTAATTTTTAACATAAAAATTTTAAAAAAAATATTAAAAAAATTTGGTTGAGCTTGTAGGGCTTCCTAGAGTTCTAGATCAAGAAAGAAGAAGGGTATTCTTTCTTATGCGCAGCCTTGAAGAAGGAGTTCTTCTTTCAATTTTTTTTATTTTTTAAGATAAAAATTAGATTTAATTTAATTTTTAACATAAATATTTGAAGGAGAAATATCAAAAAAAATTGGTTGGGCATAAGGGGCTTCCTGGAGTTCTAGATCAAGAAGAAAAAAAGAGAAGAAGAGAGAACTATTCTTCTCTTGGGACTCTCCTTTGGATTCTTTTAAGGCTCAAGATCTCCTATGATTTTTAGCATAAAAAATTAGATTAGATATAATTTTTATCATAAAAAATTAGAGAAGAAAAGTTCTTCTTAAGGGTGTGAAAGGAAGAGAGAAAAATTCTCTCTTATGCGTGAAAAATTGAGAAGAAAGGGTTCTTCTCTTGATCTCTATTGTAGAGATCTGATGCATGGATCCAGAAAAAAAAAGAGAAGGTCTCTTTATTCTTTATCTTCATCATATTCCTCTTAGATCAGTCAAAAGATGGTATCTTCGAGAGCTAGCACTCCCGAGGAGATCGATCAACCCAAGGGGTTCGTGTGGATATCCGTAGAGGCCGAACGCGTGTGCAGCTGTCAAGCATCATGAAGAACCATCTACCATGAATTTCACATGCGGTGATCTGCTACCCGTGCTCTGGTATGAAGTTTTGAATTTAATTAATATTTAGATATGATCTACATATAAATTAGATATGTTCTATACTTGCTGAATTTTAGATTTTAGGTATGTATACATGCATATTAGTTTATGTTATAGATCTTGTATGGTGATTTAGATTTGATCTATGCATGCATTGTAGATTAAATTGTTTAATCTATATATGTTCCACTATAAAATTTTTGAAAATGCATGCACAATACCCACCACACTTTCCTTCACTTAGTAATAGCGTATCATTTGGTCATGAACCAATTTAAGGATTATACGATAAATCCTCCTTTATCGATCAAAGTAGTCTTAAGAACTTCATCACAACATAGGAGTTTGTTAGAAGATGTAATCTTGTGATGAAATAGACCAAATAACTTTTATTATTTATCAATTCATATATATTTATAATTAGCACAATCATCAAACGATTGGCTTTACGACATATTTTTCAACACAGAATGCTTTAGCCAACTCTAGTCGACGTTATTCACATCGAGAGGAACAACCGGCACCGCAAGTTGAATCGAGATCTTCCCACCCAATCATGATGGTAGATCAACAACAGTTTAGCATGTTGCCACGATAAGTGCAAACCTTAATGACCTACCTTCCAAAGCATCCAGCAAGCAGTGACGAAGCAACCACAACAACCTGAGGAGCAAGATCCACATGCTACTCCATCCTGGCACAATTGACAATCTTAGCCTACTCGACAGTGTCATCACCTCGATCCTCTAGCCCGACGAGCTTCCCCTTGACACTGAAGTTTGAAGCTGGAGAAGTGCCATTGGTCCCCATCTAGATGGTCAGATGAGGATTCAACTTCGAGTTACTCGCAACATCATAGGTGATTCCCATTGATTGGATGATTATGATCGAAAGCTCCAGAAATAGAATCGGTGACTTGCTGAGTTACAAGAGGACCACAGAGGCCAGATAGATGGCCTCAAGTTCAATACTTGTCCTCCATTTTTGAGAAAAATCATGGAAGAAGTAATCTCCATTAAGTATAAAATATCGCATTTGGAGCCTTACAATAGCTCTTCGGATATGCTCGACTGCCTAAAAAGCTATAAGGCTCTCATGATGATTCAAGGGGCAACTGATGTCTTGCTCTGTCTTGCTTTCCTAACAACTCTCATAAAGTTTGCTTGAATTTGATACTCAGGTCTACAACTGGACACCTTCCATTCTCTTGAATGACTAGAGATGTAGTTCGTGGTGCACTCAGCAGCAACAAAAGGCAACCACAGAACTCTGACAGCCTCTTCTCGATCTAGCAATGGAAAAAGGGAGTCCTTGAGGGACCATGCAGCATACTTCATGTTGGGATCCACAACAGGCCAAGTCAGGGAAGTTCGCAGAAGAAAAGCCCGAGATGTGAAGAGCCCATGAATCACAGCCAGAGGACCTAAAGCACATGGCTCAGGGGGGCTTGTAGCGCACGACCCAAGCCAGTTACAGCACGCGCGGCCCAGGCATGCGACCTGTAGTTCATGTGGCCTAATGGGGCCTGCTGCAAGCTGGGCTAGTGTGTGGGCATGTAGCCCAATCGAGCACGCAACCTAGGACATGCGGGAGCGCACGCATGCGGCCTGTGCATGGGAGCATGCGTGGTGCCAGTATTTGGCACAGTCCATGATGGACCGCATAGGAAGTCATGGTCCATGCGACCTCTATGGACCACCATAGTGCAGGAGACAAATATTGTGGTGCATGGGAGCCCTTTGCACAATCTGATGGTTCAGAATGCATAGATGCATGATCTTATGCGATCAGAGGGCCAAAGAAACTTGCGGGAGAGATCCAATGACTGAAAAAGTTTCAGAGTCCTTTTTAAAGCTTATTTTTGATATAGACTGAGTTTTGGGCTTATAAAAGAGGTCTGACAGCCTGTGGAGAGATGCGCATCTTAGCAAAGGTCAGAGAGAGACTGTAAGTGGTTGAGAATACCCAAGAGCTGGCATCAAAAGTAGCTTGGCATGTGCAGTTATAGAGGCAACCAAGAGTATCTTAGAATTATTGTGGAAGTGGCTATGAGTGTAGAGGCTAAGACTGAGGCATGATGTAGCAGTTGAGAGCATCACAGGAAGCGTCCAAAGATGTCGAGGATCCTGACTCGATAAATCTATGGGAGGGTCTCTTTGGAGAATTTTGTGAGAGCTTTTATAACAATTGTGTGTCTTATTGAGAGAGGTTTGTGTATGAGAGTTGAGAGGATGTGATTTTCTCTTGTACTTATTTTCTTCTTTTATAGTGAAGCTTGCATGCCCCGTGGAGGTAACCTTTGGATTGATCTATGTATTTGATTATGTCTCTTTTTATTTCTTCTTTCTTTCTACTACAATAAGTGGTACCAGACTCCAATAATTGATATCAGAGCCATGTGGTTCCAGAGAGTCAGGTGATACTAGAGTGTCAGGTTGTCCGGGTTGTGATAGTGTTGATCAGGATTGAAGAAGATGAAGAAATCAAGCTCAATCAAGATATTGATCAATGCTCTCTTATGCAAGAAAAAATCGTCTACCATAGAAGATGCCAGTGGAAGCCCAGTGTGAGGTGAAGCTCCAGATGAAGATGGATCAGACATGAGACGGGAGACTTGGAAGGATGATAAGCGACGTCGCCAAGAGGCTATCCCGAGCAGATCTCAAGTCATATAAGATGGAGATAGGATCGAGTGATCTGGCTCAACTTTCATGTTTGTCCATCCATGAGTAGCAGACGTATACCCCAGGGCATGGGGATGAGAAGATTCAAAAGCTCTTAAAGTCAGATGGAGGTCGAATGTCGAGTCGAGATGGAGATTATTGAGATTTGGCACCTTAAATTTGATCTATAGTAGCCCAAGATAAAGAACTCCACAGAAGAAAAGCTCGAGATGTGAAGAGTCTATGAAAGCATGGCCTAGGTGCATGGCTTGTAGCATGCGCGGCCCAGTGGGGTCTGCTGTGTGCTAGGCCAGCGCGCAGGCGCATGGAGGCATGCGATCCAGTCGACGTGCGGCCCAAGACATGCTAGAGCACACACAGTGCTAGTATTTGGCATGGTCCATGATGGACTGCATGGGAAGTCATGGTCCATGCGACCTTTGTAGACCACCGTGGTGCAGGAGCCAAATATCATAGTACACAGGAGCCCTTTGCATGATCTGACGGCCTAGAATACATAGATGCACCATCTTATGCGATCGGAGGGCCAGAAAAGCTTGTGGGAGAGATCCAATGGTTGGAAAGGTTTCGAAGTCCTTTTCAAAGCTATTTTTGATACAAATTGGGTTTTGAGCCTATGAAAGAGGCCTGATGGCCTGTGGAGAGGTGTGCATCTCAGTGAGGGTCAGAGAGAGATCGTGAGTGGCTGAGAGTGCCCAAGAGCCGGCATCAGAAATAGCTTGACATGTGCAGCTACAAAGGCAGTCGAGAGTGTCTTGAAATAGCCGTGGGAGTAGCCGTAAGTGTAGAAACAGAGACTGAGGCATGATATAGTGGCTAAGAGCATCACAGGAAGCATTCAGAGGCATCAAAATCCTGGTTCGACAGGCCTATAAGAGGATCTTCTTGGGAGATTTTGTGAGAGCTTTTATGAGAGTTGTGCTTCTTGTTAAGAGAGATTTATGTATGAGAGTTGAAAGGGTATGAACTTTTTTTGTACTTATTTTTTTTTTCATAGTAAAGTTTGCATGCCCTGTGGAGGTAAGTCTTGGACTGATCCACGTATTTGATTGTATCTTTTTTATTTCTTCTTTCTTTCTGCTGCAACAAGTGATACCAGATTTGCAACACTTCAATACTATCACATTGGAGATTCATAATCTGAATGAAGCTGTGGCCATGTCTGCCATGAAGAGAGGACTATGAAGGTCTAGATTGACCTTTTCTTTGGATAAGAAGTTTTCGAAGATCTACTCTGAGCTCCTCTCTCAAGTGCTAAAATACGCTCGAATGGAGGATGAAGCAACTAATTGGTGAGAAGTCAAGAAAAGAAAGTCCCCCAAGAAGAAGCGAGCTTAGGTAGAGCCTAGTAGAATCACACTGGGAAGGAAGCTCTCCATGATGATGAAGCCCTAGGCTGAAGAGTTCGACCTATAAGATCGATAAGTTCGATAGGTACACCACTCTTTTAGCATCTCATAAACAAATCCTCATAGAGATTGAGGGATAAAAATACCTTTAGAGGCCTTGGCCAATGAAGACCCTCCAACGGCATGCGACCATAAGAAGTACTGCTGGTTCCATCGAGATCATGACTACAACATGGAGGACTGCATCCAATTGAAAAAAGAGATAGAGGCTCTGATAAGGCATGGCTATCTTGAAAAGTTCATCCATGATCATGAAGCTCGAGCAATAATTGACCACTCAACTTGATCATAGGCTGATAAGGGGACAAGCAACCAACTGATGGCTAGCGTAATCCACATGATCTTTAAAGGCACAAATTTTGAAAAAATGGGGAGCTTAGAGCATGCTCCAAAGAGGTAATAGAATGATAATGTTATTTCTTTTTCTGACAATGATGCATGGAGAATTCAAACATTTCATAATGATGTTGTTGTCGTTTCAATGACAATAGTAAACTATGATGTAAAAAGGGTCCTGGTGGATAATGGAAGTTTAGCCATGTTATTCTATGATGCATTCTTTCAAATGAAATTGCATGTGGATCAACTAAAGAGGGTAAATACTCCCCTGATAAGGTTCTCTGGTGACTCGTTGAAGGTAGAGGGGGATCGAGATTGTCCTCTCGATCACTGTGGGATGAGAACCTCGACAAGGTTCTATGCAGTTGACCTTTATTGTCATCTACATACCTTTGACCTATAATGTAATACTAAGTCGACCTTGTCTAAATGCACTCTGAGTAGTCGTGTCAACCTAACACCTACTCGTCCACTTCTTAACAAACAAGGGGGTAGGCAAGATGCAAGGAGATCAACATCTTGCTTGGCAATGCTTCATGACGATAATAAAAGAAAAAAAGAAACAAGAAGCTCTACCAATTGAAGGATTGGATCTTTAAGATGTAGAAAATTGAGACAAACCTACTGAGCAACTAGCCTCGATCCTGCTCTAAGATGAGGATCCTATAAAGACTATACAAATCAGGTCGCTATTGACCACTGATTGACTTCTAAGTTTCTTATACAAAAATATGGATATCTTCATTTGATCTGCCTCAAATATATCAGGAATCCCCCCTCAAGTAATTATTCATAAGTTAAACATTGATTCGGTGCACAGACGATTCAACAGAAGAAGAGGAGCATTGCTCTAGAGAGGTAATAAGCCATCGATGAAGAAGTGAATAAGCTACTGACCGTTGACTTTATTCAGAAAGTGCATTCTCCAGAGTGGCTAGTCAATATCGTCATGGTCAAAAAGGCCAAACAAAAGTGAAGAATTTGCATTGACTATACTGACTTAAACAAGAACTATCCCAAGGATAGTTTCTCTCTCCCTCAGATTGACTAGCCATTGGATGTGATGTCGGGCCACAAATTACTGAGCTTAATGAATTTCTTTTCTGGATACAACTAGATTTAGATGGTCCCCGAAGATGAGAAAAAAATAACTTTTATAATCGAAAAATGTCTGTACTACTACAAGGTCATACCATTTGGGTCAAGAATGTTGGAGCTACTTATCAACGACTCGTTAGCAAGATTTTCAATGATCAAATTAGCCAAAACATAGAGGTTTACATTGATGATATGCTGGTAAAGAACATTAAAGTCAACAAACATATAAGTGACTTGAAAGAGGCTTTCACCACATTGAGATGGCTTCAGATGAAGTTGAACCTGAATATGTGCACCTTTGGTGTCACCTCGAAAAAGTTTTTGGCTTTATGATCATGAGGCAAGGAATCAAGGCCAATCTGAAAAAGATACAATCAATTCTCGACATGAAGTACTCAACTTTGAAAAAGAGGTCTAACATCTGATCGGATACCTCATGGACCTAAGTTAGTTCATCTTAAAATTAGTGGAAAAATGCCACCTTTTTTTTTAAAGTCCTTCAACAAATAAAGGATCTCTTCTAGTCGGCCGAATATCGAAAAGCCTTTGCAAAGCTAAAGAAGTACTTGGGTGCACCTCTACTACTAACGAAGCTCCATGAGGGAGAGACCCTGCACATGTATCTTGTGACTTCGACAAAAGCCGTCAGTTCAGTCTTGATCCGAGAAGATGATAAGAAAGTGCAGAAGTCTATCTACTACGTGAGTTGAGTACTGTATGGTGCTGAGATGAAGTACTCTTGGGCAAAGAAGATGGTCTATGCTCTCGTCAACTCAGTATGATGACTAAGGTTCTATTTCCAAGTGCACTCTGTTGTGATCTTGATTGACCAACCATTGATAGCCTTGCTGCAGTGGCCAAACACCTCTAGAAGAATGGCCAAGTGGACGATCAAATTTAGTGAATTTGACATCTCTTATCAATCTCGATCATCAATGAAAACTCAGATTTTGGCCAACTTTATTATCGAATGCATCATTTTCGAGGATAAAGCACTATAGACGAGTCTGATGGGCAAGTCTCCAAGCCCATCGATTTAGATTTGGCACATTGATGGTGCCTTAAACTCCCAATGAAGCGGGACCAAGCTCGCTTGACCAATTCAAAAGGAGTGGTGACTGAGTCTACCCCTCGATTCTCCTTTAATGCTTCTAATAATTAGGCTGATTATGAAGCTCTACTGTCAGACTTGAGAATCATCGAAGAACTCGAGGTAAGGATATTGAACACTTTCATCGACTCATAGTTGGTGGCTGGATAAGTCCGGGATGAATTTGAAGCCCGAGATCCTACTATGGTGAGGTATCTCCAAAAATTACAAGCTTTAAGATCAGATTTTGACTACTTTAAAATTGCCTACATTCCAAGATCAAAAAATGTTTGGACGGATGCCCTATCCCATCTCACCACCTTAGGATATGATGGACTCAAAAAAGCATATATAGAACATCTTGAGAAACCAAGCATCAATAGCATAGAGATGTTTTACTGATGGAGCATGAACTGAGCTGGATAGACCCCATCATCAGCTAACTAGCTAATAGATGGAGTTCTTCTCGATAATCCTTCGAAAGCACAGTGGTTGAGATAAACAACACCTCGCTACATGCTTTTGGAAGAAAAACTATAAAAAAATTATTTTCTTTATCTCTAGTCAAATGTCTTCACCCATTCGAAGTCGACTATATCCTCCGAGAGGTATATGAGGATATATGTAAAAACCACCTAGGGGACAGATCACTAGCCTACAAGATGCTATGATAAAGATACTATAGGCCTACGATGCAGTAGGATGCGATGGACTTAGTTCAGAGATACAATCAATGCCAAAAGTATGCCAACATCCAATGGCAACCTGTAAACTAGCTAACTCCGATTACTGCACTATGGCCTTTCATCTAGTGGAAGTTGACATCCTCGACCCATTCCTACAGACAATTGGATAGTGGAAGTTCCTCATCATGGCACTATGGCCTTTTGTCCAGTGAAAAGTTGACATCCTCGACCCATTCTTGTGGATGATCGGATAGTGAAAGTTCCTCATCATAGCAATTGACTACTTCATCAAGTGGGTGGAGGTAGAGCCACTGGCTCAGATCACTGAGAAGAATGTTAGAGACTTCCTTTAGAAATCGATCATTTGTTGATTAGGGTTATCACTAACAATTATCATGGATAATGGGTAGCAATTTGACAATCCTAAGTTCAAAAAATTTTGTGAAGGGCTCCACATTGTGTACAAGTTAACTTTAGTGGGACATCCACAATCAAATAGGAAAGCTGAGATAATGAACATGATCATTTTACAAGATTTAAAGGCAAGATTGAATCAGGCCAAAGGGCTTTGGATAGAAAAATTTTATAGCATCCTATGGGCCTATCAGACTATGCCCCAGATCCCAATTGGAGAGACCCCATTCAACCTAGCATTTAGGACCGAAGGGGTGATCCTTGTGGAGATTGATCTCCCATCGATAAAAGTAGAGTACTATGATGAATCAAGCAACTCAGATCAACAATGTGCTGATCTCGATCTAATTGTAAAAATTTGAGAATGAGCTTGACTAAAAATGATAGCATACTAGCAATGAGTTTCTCAATATTACAACACCCAGGTCAAGCCAAAGGCTTTTCGACAAGGAGATCTCATCCTAAGATGAGTTGAAGTCTCTAAATTGACAAAACAGAAAAAATTATCTCCAAATTGAAAAGGCCCTTATCAGATCAAGGGTGTGCTTAGACCAGGAGCGTACAAGCTTGAGAATCTTGATGGCTCCGAAATCCCCTGGACATGGAATGTTGAAAACCTCCAGATATATTATTAGTAAGTTTTGCTTCTAATAATTATATAGTAAAGTATTTGTATTTGCATATCTTTGTTCGTTAAAGTCAACCATGAGAAAAATAATCCATAATGATTTGAGCAGACAAGCCATACTAAAGTATTCGATAAAATATTGATTAAATCAGCTTGCTGATATCCGACCATACCACTAAATATGCTAGTTGGCTGACACCCAACCCAAGTGCATGATGCGATGGTTGGTTGACATCCGACCAGAATATCAGCAACTGTGGTCGGCTAACATCCGATTATGATGATAGCAATAGTGCTCGACTGATACCCGACCACAAGAATAAATAGCGAATGGCCAACACCCAACCTCGATATCATAATGGATGAATGGCGCAAAGACATCAGCTAATTTCCAATCTCAAAAAGTTGACAAATTTGATCTCGATACTCAGATTCTTCATGGACTACAATATCCACTTGATTGTAAGTTCATAGCTGTAAAGTTTGCTTGGCAAAATGCTGGCAACATAACTAAAAAAATTCAACTCAAATAGAAAGTTCCCAAGCAAGCCATGAATGGCAAAGAAAATGAGAATTTCATTGCTCATAGAAAATTATTTTCACAAATTTAGAAATATTCCGGCAAAAGGAAAGAAAGAAGAAGGGCGCTTCATCCAAAAGGGAGACTTTCCATTAAATTGAAAGTGTCATTACAAAGTCTCTCCTTCATTACAAAAGGTTCAAAGAAAAACAAAGAGAGATATAAGAAGAAAGATTAAGCCTCCATAGAGGCACTGGCAACCTTGACCCAAGGTGTGATTGGAAGCTCGACATCAATGACGAGCTCGATGGGCACAGCCTTAATGGTGCGCTCAGCCTTGGCTACGAGTTTGATCTCGACAGCGATGGGCTCAATCTCGATGGTAGGCTCAGGCTCGATCCCCATGGTAGGCTCAGCCTCTAGCTGCTCCGTGACGATTGTGGAACCTTCCTCGGTTTTGGCCCCAAGCTTGCTCAGATCCAATTCAGAGAATAGCAAGGCAATCTGGGCCTTATAATCATTGAAGCTGACTTGGTATGCCTCTACCACACCTTTGGTGACCTCCTCAAAGTGTTGAGATTCCTTGTACTCTAAGATCGTCCAGATAGTGGTACTATTGATGGTGGCCTCGATAGCTGTGGCCTTCTCTCTAGTGACTTGGGTGGCCTCCTTGATGGCTACCCTCTTTTCCTCTAAGGCTACAAGATCCAGCTTGCATAGGTTGAGCTCCACCATGACCTTCTTCTCCCTTGCGAGTAGGATCTTAAGCTCGACCACCTTCTTTTGAGTGGTTGCAAGTTTAGCATCAAATGGAATTCTTTCTTCATGCCTTTTCGCCTCTCACTCCTTGGTTGCTCTGAGGAGCTCCTCAAGGACCCCAACTTGAGCCTCAATGAATTGGACTCTTTCTTCGAAAGTATGATTGAGCTGGCTGAAGTTGTACAACCCTTCATGTATGATGGTTATGTCATGCATCAACTGCAAAAAAAAAAAAAGAAAGAAATTGGAAAAAGTGACTAAGTCTACAAATTAGGAGATTAATAAGAGTATAAAAGGAGAAGGTAAAGTAGACTTACTCCAAAAAGCACTGCACATGAGGATGACATGATCTCATTCACAGGACGAGCCTTCTTTCCCTCTCAATCGGTGGATAGCAAAGTCAACTTCATGAGGTCCTGGGTGAGTTGGGGACTTCGAAAAGCCAAATCACTTACTCATCCCTAGGGTGACAAAATCTTCTTTGGCTGTCTCTAGGGATGGGTGATTAGCAGGCCCCAAAGGAAGCTTGGGTGCTTTCCCTCAAGCCACACTCGATGATGCAATGGCAGGAGTAGTTGAAGATTCTGGCATAGGTGAGTGCTGCACCGAGGAGATGAGAGCCCGAGATGCACCCAACTCTGATGGCCTTGCCATGGCAGAAGTTGATGGAGCCGCACTAGTGGGAATTGCTGTGACAATGATCATGTTGTCCTCAGCATCGATCGGAGCTGAGCTCAATGTCCGGGATCTCAATGTCGGCTAAGGCGAGGTGACTCTAGCTGGTGCACGGGTACTCTTCGTGCTATAGGACTCTCAATCTCATTTCTTTATATCTTCTAACCTAAGGTATCCTGGGAGGGCTCCCCTCGAGATGACGCTGACCTCTTCTTAGTAGCATTTCGAATTGCCTCAGTAGAAGACCTCATGACTACAATGCTGAACAAAAGAGTTAGTCAAACGACATAAATAGCAAACACTATAGGAAAGATGGGAAAGAAGCTAAAGCTATACCTAAAGAATTAACCAGGCTTAGTCTGATGTCAAACAAATGATGCTTAGTCAATAACTGGTACCGAGGTGGCACCTCAATGTCGAGCAAGAGATGAAAATCTTCCTGATCTCCATCAAGTATGATGTCACTTTTATTTGGTGACCAACTAGGCTTGAACCAAACTAAGCTAAAACCCCACAAATGGTTGGTTGAGATGAAGAAGAACCTATTCTTCTACCCATGGATGGAAGAAGGAAGCTTAATGATGAATTGGTAGTGGGGTTGGGGGCTGAGGTACCACCAACCTCTTTTTCATGGATGTTTCTTAAGGATAAAAAGAGATTGAAAAAGAGACAGCCTCCAAGAAATATGGAGGATATCATAAAAAACTACAAAAGAGCAAAGGATCTAGATAGAATTTGGAGCGAGATGTGTAGGGACAAGTTGGTAAATATTAAAAATATTGCAAAAAAATGGATGAAGAAAAAAATAGAGCCCAGATCGAAGAAATTCTTCATAGATAGCAATGCTACCTTCTCGGTTGAGAATTATCTGACCATTCGGGCCTAGAGCCAGATGGTACTGACTTGAGATATGATATTGACCTCGGAGCCACACCAAGTCAGGCTCGACGAGAACAGATTCCTTGCTTCCTAGTCTCGAGAAGTGCATGAGGATCAGACTCTCCGATCCTCATGCTAAGGAGTCACTGGGATGAGGGGAGGAACCTGTCTCGATGGATGATCAAGAAAAATCCCTGGACATCTCCTGATGGCTGAAAGATCGAGAGCCTTGATCCTTTAGGCGACTCCCACCTTTGAATCCACCCTTGAAACTCCATATTGAAAACAAAGGGGAAGAAATAGGAAAACAAAGAGAAGAACAAAATAATGGAAAGAGAAGAGAGACCACATATTGGAGGCATAGGAGTGAAGGGAAGGAAAAAATAACCTTTAAAAACAATAGGGATGATTGGAGAAGCGACCGAAACGGTGGCAGGACTAAAAAAGGAGAGAAAGCAGGAAGCTCTCCTTCGGCTATGATAGGCAAACTTTGTAGAGAAGAAAAATGACAAGGAAAGCGGAAAATGACTATAAATACTCTCCTCGAATGACCGCGATTGAAATCTCAACCCTCCTCCTTCACTGCAGATGCTAATATGTCATACGAGCCACACCATCATATTCTCTGACCTTTCGTCACACCTGACCTATGATCATGCTTCGTAGGGCAGGATCTACTGCCAACCGTAGTTTGACATATGAAGGTTGTGATAAATTTGATGATGATTTTGTATGTCATCAAATCGACCAAAAGAAGGATGGCATGACACTTCATCCCACTCCACCATCATTGCGATCGCATAGCTCATGAAATGCCTAGACGCCCCTTTCCAAGGCAACAATAAATGCTGGGCGGCTAAGAGGATGACTTTCTGGAGAAGAGATAGGGACCAGAGCCAACATGACAACATGACTATCCTTTCCACCTAAAGCCTGACAAGATCATCTTGATACTAGGAATAGGGGCAACCAGCTAACAAGGCAATATTCCAAACTTTTAACCTCGGGCATATGTTGAGAAGAACCGCCTATACCATCCACTCTGGTGAAATGCCGAGGGAATCCTTAGAATCCAACCAACTAGCACCACTCACCTTCAGCCTAGTCAGATAAAGGTCGAGGACAATAATGACGGCAGTGTCACAAGCCACCTTGGATAAGAGCTTGTCGGCTTGTCCCCGAATACATACACAATCAATTGAATGATGACATCATTGACTCAGTAAAAGCTAAACTCATCATCGAGGGTCGGCTAAAAATCGACCCAACCTACTACAACTATAGATGAAGGGGCTCCTGACCTAGGTCAAGACCAAAAATCCTCACTTCTCTGGAGGTTCGACTCATCAAATCGACGACCACACACACAAAACAAATAAAAGATCGGTCCTTGAGATCAAGAGTCAATCGACAGGAGAAACATTAATGAAGATCATCTCATATAAAAAGGTCCATACTCATTTTATTCAAAAAGATTTTCATTACAGATCAAATTCATTTTCATTACAGATCGGATCCATTTAAACCAAGCCTATTACGACAAAAAGAAAAATACAAGATATAAGCTTGGCCAACATCCTCCAGTACAAAGTTGGACGTCATTCGTTGAGTTCTTGTCGACGTCTTCAGGTGCAAAGTTGGACACCTGGTAGAGCCCTCGATGATGTCCATGCGAAAAGACCTCTTTGATGGGTATCAGTCCTACCAAAGGATATCAATGAGGGCATAACCAGTCTCCTCTTCAGGAACCTATCCATCTTTTGGATATTCCTTCCAAAAGCATCGGAAAGCTAACTTAGGGAAGGAGAAAGACTGCTCTCTAGAAAGGTCCAAGATATTTTTGTGGACTACAATAGTGAAAAGAGCCTCAAGCAATCGTCATTACTGCTCTAAGAACGAAACAGCGAGATTTTCTAATACCTTCCATGCCTAACCGAAACACCTACATCTGCACCCCTTGTGGCGCACCTTGCGGCCGATTGGAGGTGGGCGAGAGCCCTTCCAAAGAGAAATGAATGCCAGCAACCCTCGTACATTTGATGAAGCAGTGCCATAGTAACATTGTGGAAGATGGATGGGGTGAGATCAACTTCAGACAGCAAGCCTGATCCTATGCCAAGTGTCACCACCCAAGAAGCCTCGGAGACCATGCCTTCCAGGGAGAGGTGCCATAGCCTTTCTTTCCGACAGATTGTCATTTTCAAGAAACACTAATATTAAAAATCATGCACCTCTAGACCCCTAGACCATACTACCCTTCGCCGCATGATCCTTAAAATAGGTCACCTCCAACAACCAATGGAGCGTGACATGAGGCCAACCAACACTCAACATGTAGCAGATGCGAATGAACTTGAGATTTTCAAGACTCCACCCGCCATATACAGCTAAATAAATGCTTCGAGGAGAGAGGTTGGGGTGGCAATCGATGACTGACTCTCCTTTCACCCAAAGCAATGAAGCTACCTCAAACTTGAGAGTGGGGGATAACTATTACGGAGATTACACGCTACCGGACCCAATCTCTTCTTCTTGGATCGTGGCCAAACACTTATGGATTGTCCAATCAGGCAAGACTATTTGAGACAACGAGGAGGACCGAGCACCCAAGACTAGGCGGCATCACAACATCGGTTCTCATCCGATCTCCACCTTAGTTAGCTACCAACCCCGAAGTCGGTACCTGACTGACAATATCTAGCGACTTGCACAAATACTCGTGCACCTAGGGCAGAACCTCACCTTAGGTTCCCGGCCTATTCGGCTGTGCGAATGATCTTTGAGATTCTCCAACAACTTCCGAATGTGTGTATGACATACACCCACGACTAACTGAGCCAGTCTGTAGATATAACTAATAATCCGGATTATGGGATAGTGGGCTAATCCCGATGGCCTATTAAATCATGATATCACAGATCCTCGTAACCTATCAGATTCCGATGTAACAACCTATAACACCTTCTCTATATAAAAAAGATAAGGGACCTTGAGGTAAGACCAAATTTTGAATCAACTCTCTGCTCTTATTTTCTTTTCTTCCTCCTTCGACGTATAGCTGTCAATGGACCGGGTCCAGACCCAAGACCTATGCGTATTTACCCAACGGATCTGGATCTGGTATTAGTATTGGATCTGTTTATCCGGATCCGGATTCGATAAACCATCATGTAAACGGAAAGGGTCTAGATATTTAATACCCAGATCCGATAGACCCGAGACCCGAATAATATATAATATATATATTATAATTATATGTTGTTATTATAATGGTATGTTGTTATATTTTTGGATGTTTTAATTGGAGTTTTACTCGTTGAATTTGAATAACTTTTATATTTTTATTTGTATGATCATATGATTGTATAATTTTTAGATATTTTTTTAAGTTATTGTATATTTTTAAATTTTTTTTGAGAATTTAAATATGAGTTTCGAATCTCGAAATTGGATCCGGATATTCGGGATGCATTAGGATTTAGATCTGATACTTCAAGACTAGATCCGCCGGATATCCAGATTCCAATCTAAATCCGATCCGTTGACAGATCTAATTTGATATTTTCTAAAACTCGGCTAAATTGACCGGCCCAGATTTGGATATCCAGATGGTCCCCCAAGCTCTGACCAACAACTTTCTTTGTAAATCCCTCGATCGTGGAAAGCGGCTCGTGTACACTGCCACACCCAATTGACTTTCCAACACGGCACCACCAGGATTCAGCGGCAAAAGTGAACTTTGGGGGCTTGTTCCTTTACAGAATGGGGAATTTGGGAACAAGCAATGCTACACAAACCCTGAGAAGCGATGGAAGCTGGGAACGGTGCTCGTTCAGGGACAAGCAAACACATTGACGCAGTCACAATCAATAACCAGGTTCTAAGCTCCAACTTCTAGGTAATGCGGCTCTTCACCACCCTTCCTTGATACTAAAAATATACTAGATAATGGCTACATGATATGTTCTCCAAGCAAGGAGTTCGCTTAAACATGAATTTAAGAAGCAATAATACGATATTAGTCGACCAATTATTGGGATCCATGGCTTCAACTTTGAATATTGAATCCCAGCGACATTGTACGAGAGCACAAGTTTCCGATGGGCATGAATCCAAGCTCAGATACAACTTAAGCAGATGAAACTTTTAATGTTGCTGCCGATACAAGCAATTTCAAAAGAAGCAGGGCTCATTATTAAGAATTAAGAGCTCAACCACTAATATCCAATGCATTCTAGAAAAAATGCCTTCAACGTTGAGAATCCTACAAACAAAGCAGCAAGGAAAACCTGTTTATTGAGAAACAGGGTGAGCCCAGAATACCTCTCATCAATTTTATTTATTTATTTGATCATTTGTTGGATGACTTCACAATGCAGATCTTTATGACCGAAGCAGCTCCGATGCGGTGCAGTGCAACGACGGCATCCCCTGGTTTGCACAGCTGCCTCTGCACTGCTGCATTGAGTGCAGCCTCCAAGATGACCTCCGTCGACTCCGAGTCTGTTGCCTTGGCCGAACCCTCAGCCAGCAGAGGTACCAGCCCCCTGTAGATGAGGCTTTGCCTCGCAGGTGCTTCATTGCTGACCGTCCAATCAAATGAATCTGTTGTCAAACTTGGGACTATCACTGACATGATCGGGACTGCCGGACGATACTTGGCCACCAGCTTTGCAGTAGTCCCTCCACGAGTCAAGACCACAATCAACGATGCCTTCGCCTTGTTCGCGGTACGAACAGCCGATGACGCAAGGCTCTCTAATGGGCTCATGGGCAGAGGAGTAGTCTGTATCCTCCCCTTGAATATGGCACCATAGTCAAGGGAGGACTCTGCCTCAACACAGATCTTTGCCATGATCTTCACTGCCAGCTCAGGATAAGCTCCAGCAGCGCTCTCACCGCTAAGCATGACGCAGTCGGTGCCATCAAGAACAGCATTGGCAACGTCAGTGGCCTCAGCACGAGTTGGGCGCGGGGCCTTGATCATCGATTCAAGCATCTGGGTGGCGGTGACAACAGGCTTGCCCACAAGGTTGCATTTGTAGATCATCATCTTCTGAGCAAGAAAGATCTTCTCAATGGGAATCTCCATCCCAAGGTCACCTCGAGCAACCATGAAAGCATTAGTCTCCTTCAGGATTTCATCAAAGTTCATCACGCCTTCCTGGTTCTCAACCTTCAAACCCACCATGAACAACATAAAATTAGGAAAAGGTATTATTCATTGTGAGGAAGATTTTATATACGTAGAATTTCAGAAGCTAATTCAGATATAAGCATTAATACTCTAAAACAAAGAAATTGTCAGCAAAAGTGCAGAGCAAATAGCATGCCAAGATGCTTAGGCTAGTCAAGGGTCAAACAAACCTTTGACATCAGTATTATATTCTTTGCATGAGGCCCAAGAAACTCCCGAACATTAACAAGATCAGACCCCTTGCGCACAAATGAGAGAGCAATCATATCAATATTGTTTGGCACACCCCATCCCATGATGTCTTCCTTATCCTTCTCCGTCAATGTGGGAAGATCCACAACAACACCAGGCAGATTGACATTCTTTCTTTCACCTAAAAGAGCAGTGTTTTCACAGCGGCATCTCACGGTCCCACCATCTGGGTTGCATGAGAGGACAGTCAGGGTTATAGTACCATCAGCACACAAGATGGTACTTCCAGGCTCTAGGTCATGAGGGAGTTTCTTGTAACTCATACTAATCATGTTCTCATCACCCTTGATGCTGTAATCGGTGGTCACTGTGATTTCCTGACCCTCGTTCAGTCGAATAGGCTTCCCATCCTTCAAGAAACCAGTGCGAATCTCAGGTCCCTGCAACAATAAAACTAAAAGATTAAGAGGAGCAGGCAGATACTGCAAGCAGATGCAAGAACAACAGCCAGCACGACCTGTAGTCTAGTAACATGTAGATCCAAGAGTTCATCAAGCTAAAATCTAGCAAATATTTATAATGTCTTGTGACCAGGTTCTCTCTGAAATTTCATGTGACCTACAAGAGCATTGATCTTTTGGAAACCATGTCCATAATAGGGCACATGATTACTACTATCTTTGGAGAATAGGATGTTCATTAGAACATGCATACTGTTAATGTGCAAAATGATTGCAAGAACATTCATGATAAATTAAGAATTTAATTACTACACAGAGTACAATTACTTCTAGTTAATTTAGAACAGAAACAAGATAAGACATTATGTCTTAGGGAAAATTTATTGGTTCAGAAATTCAAGAAAAACATCGAGATGTACAGAGCCAACAGAAAACACATGAAATTCATGGAGATGTTAGTAAATATGTTACAAATTTCCAGTTCAAATCTGCACATACATTGATGCAGATCACTCATTATCAAAGAACAAGCTATTTACCCAATGCATGTGCAGTGAGGATAATGCAATTGGTATCCATCATACTACATCATAACAAATTGATTCAATTAACTACCAACCAGTAAACAATTTAGTCTAGCATATGAGACATTCTAATGCAAATCAGCATCATAAAATACTTCAGTTGGGCCTTTTGGGTAATTCTCTATTAGAAATAAAAATATATTTTTCTGAATGAAAATTTCATTTCTTCTATGTCCAGAGGAACAGTATTGGTTCAATAAGCTTAAGCTATATAAACAAAAACAGAGATTTCACTACCTGACAACTAGTATTCCAGATACTATGTCAGAGCCCTCAGACCTAAAAGTAGCACCAATTTGCAGAGGGTTGATGCAAGGATCAAAAGATGCTCGCAAGAAATTCTCAGAATTTGATAGGCCAGAAATGCAATCCATACTGAAACCCATATTGATCGGACAAAGCTTAATGGACAAGCTCAAGTTTAGAGAGACAAGGAATAACACAGACAAAGATTAAATGAGGATCAAAACAAAACTGTTTCATGCTGGAAATGAAGACCTGACTTGGTGAATCAACAGCAATGTAATTTCATCATGTACAAAGCTCAATTATCATTTACTTCTCCAACCATTTTACTTTTTAAAGGAAAGCAAATGTTGCACCAAAAGTTAAAATTATGATTATTTGCAGTAAATATTTTTAAGACCACATTTCCTGGGAACACATCTCTGGATGCTAGCTAGCTAAGCTCTAGAGTCAATTTCACTATTTTATCAGGAGATCATCACCTTTTAATGACCTAAGACTTTTGAACCATATAATTGCATCAGTTCACATTTTTTTCCCTCCTAGCATTTAAAAGAAAAGGCATATATGCACAGGACAGTCACTTGAAAACTAAATATCTTATAATTTTGATTGGATATAACTTCAAATGGTCTTACACCTTTGTATTAAACTGTATAGTTAAAAATGTAAAAAACTTACTTAATCTTAAAGTACACAATGGTTAATTATTTTAATAAGTATAAATTTCCTATGAAGCAAAGTGGACATAGCTAGCAAAATTTACACATCTTTAATCACACACAGGTATGTGTGTATGCACAGTGTGTACATACGTGTGCCTGTATACATGCATATTCAGTACCAGTAGAGAAAAGGTAGGGAAGTTGTGTTTGCTGCTACTTTCCAAAGTCCAGCGATTACAACGAATGGTGTAATATTAACACACTGGATTGCTTTTTTCAGCAATACTGGTAACTCCTATTGACCTAGTTATAGGATAATACAATCCAGTCCTCTTGTGCTTCAGAAAGAATCAAGCTTTAGAACATTTACAAACAACACAGTATGAATTTAAAGATACAAAACCACAAGTAGTGCTACCATCAACCTTCTGGCTTTCTCTAATATAGATCTCGTACATGAATGATTAAACAAAGGTGCTCTCTCTCATTTCTTCTATATTTCAACTATTTCAGAACTCATTAACTTGGTATAAAAATTCCTCTGAAATGGTAATCCGATTGCAAGAAAAACATTAGTTCTTTTGTATCACCTTCCTTCCCACAAAATATTGTTCTTGCTGTAAATTATTCTCTTGTTCTCCTCTTTTCTCCCAATCTTTCTTACGCCCTCATGTTTTTTCTCCCTTCGTTTTTGTATTTTCTACCTTGTCCAGTGTTCTCGTATACCTCTCTTTCCTATCAAAACACAGGCTTACCTGAGTATGCACTAGTAAAATAAATGCACATTAACAATTTTTTAATTAGATCAGCACCTATTAGCACCTTCAACCGAACCTTATTGCACAGTAGCATCTGCATTTGAAAGGCCCCACATTTCTGATAAAAAGATCATGTTTTTAAACAAATTTGTAATGATACACACATTTTATGTTCCATGCAGTGACCATTTAACGTTGCTGATTTCTTCACTATTTCGTTTATCTGGACTATCTACCTGGTTTTATTTGGTACCATGCAATTGTGGAAAGTTCTAGAAGTTCCATTAGATTACGTTCCCAGTAAATTTTGATTAAGGGATTTTGGTTGAAAAAAAACATGCTTGTAGGACACCATAGCATAAGCCTAAATGAAGTCACCATCCACCTCCTTTTGATTGATGCCGTTTCCTTTTGGTTGATATCACTTCCTAACTTGAAGGCCAATATGTTACCATATATTGTCTTATACTTGAGACTTTTACCACAATGTTTGAACATGAATAGCTCTCGGTCATAACCACATTGTTGACTTGTCTGACCACCTACACTTAATTTGATGAAATCAACCAAAACTTATAAAGTCCACTTTCATTACATGCAAGACCCAAAACTGGATCTTGCTATCTATTACTCACTTCTTTAGAACTTGCTTCCAGCACATTCCAGTAATTGCATGCAACCATTTATAAAGCTTATGTATCATAGACCACTTAAACATTTAAAAACCTTCCATGTCCACTTTCAAAGAGCCTCAATGGCAAATCTTCATCAAAATGCAGAAGGAAGAAAAGCAGATGTTGGCCAGTCAGAACTTTATGAAACCTAAATGCTGTATGCTAGAAAATTGTTAGAATTTGATAAAACTTCTTCCTTTCACCAAATATTTTTCTCTTCTTTGTAAAGATTGAACAGATTTTGACCTACATTGGCCCTAGTCATGGATCCAACCTCTTGCCTGAATTCCTTAAATCTGAATTTTTTTAATAATATTAAGAGATGAGTTCAAATGACACTTATTTTCAAGATACTACTGAATATAACAACATATTGGACAGCCTGCTCGGAATGCATGATAAATTGTGTAACAAAATGGAAGGAGCAACAAATTCTATTGATTGAGACATAATCAGGAAGCTACACAGGGTGACCAATCTGAATGAGATAATCAACAAAAGGAACAAAGAGTGAATTTGCAAAAGTAAGCTTGAAGGTTCCACTAATGTGCACGAGTAAGACCTTTAATGATAATTTCTGAAAATAGTGCACTTATGGTGTATCCACCAAAAATGCACACAATACACCAGACACCATGCTAGTCCCTTGACTCAAGTCAGATACAAATCATTTTTAGGATAAACTTGCATTTATTGCAAGGTATAAATTATGCATTAATCATATACATGTTTCATCACAAAGCACAATAGTTGCACTAAAGAAATGGAAGAAGTCAAGTAGGCAAGGATATCTTCTTTCAAGTTCAAGCCAATTCGTCTTACCCAACCAAATTCTTACTAATAAAGAAGGCAGGATCGACATGAATTGTCCAGGGCATACAACACTGAAGGGTTATCAAGAATGATAGGAGTGCATGTAATAGACGATAGGAAAAGCGGCTAAATTTTCAGCCATAGGGCTTGGATCTTAACCCCAAGCATATGATTCAAATGGAATCAGACAAGGGTAACATAAAAGGTTTTTTGATAAAAGCTGACAAGCCCTCACAACTCATCAGACAAAGTCCATTTCAGGTATTGGTGGCTTATGCATTCAGTGATTTTGCACTGGACATCCGCAAAAGGATTATTATTTGGCTGGATGAACTAGAGAACAAACATATCTGTTGAATTCCATCTTTCCTTCTCCTGCCAGAGCTGTCAAAGGAGAATTCATTGTATCTTTATTGTGGATACTATAATAGCATAAACCAACCTTTGCAGATATCTCTGTTTGGAATTAAACAACTGTATGTTAAATCATCAAACTAAGAAGACCTTCAACTTGAGATAAAGAAAAACTTCAATCTATTTTTCTGAGGCAATAACTCATCAGCAACTATTTTGGGCTTAAACACTGTTAAAGGTTATCTTATTATGCCCAAGAACTTCATTTAGTGGACAATGGCTGTCAGACGTTGTAAAAACCAGATCTTAGATTTGGGATTTCAAGGGATTCCGCTTTGTCTGAGAGACTGGAATTTTTCCCAACTATAACTAGAACATTGCATGAATAAGAAATCAAGATTAATTGGAAGCAAAATAGTTTTATACATAAGAAGGTGGCCCTTTTTGGTACATGTCACAACTAATCTCAGTCAGTCTACAACTATATATTTTTTTCTTCTATTGCGACACGAAATTACTAATAGAAATAGGCATATGGATTATAAATCAGGAGGCCCTTATGTAACATGATTCCACAGATCCACCACTCGAGGCACAATGAGTTAGAGAACCACAGAAAGATTTATTTCTACTTAGCAACAAATTTTTGCACACTTCCTTACGCTATTTGAACCAAACATTATATGAAAATTTAAAATTGAAAAAAAGAATGATCTCCCATGAACCAACAAGCAGAAAACGACAAAGATCATTCACCAATTCCTAATAGTTTAATCAGCTGGCTTTACCTAACCACAAGCTAACGATAGTATCATCGTCACTGTTGAGAAAGATGGAACACAAACTAATACCAAACACAATGCACCAAAACGATATCTCGAAAACACAAAGATGACCACCATGAAACACTATTCAATTCCTTGTAAAGAAGCAGTCGCATCACAGTATCTACCTCAAAATCAAATATACCTATAACACCAAAACGGCTACTGGCAAAACTTATAGAGAGAAGAGAAGGAAGACCTTGGTGTCAAGCATGACGGCGCAGAGGATCTGGGTGTTCAGCATGGCGGTGCGGAGGTTGTTGAGAGTCTCCTGGTGATACTCGTGGCTGCCGTGGGAGAAGTTGAAGCGGGCGACGTTCATCCCCGCCCGCAGCAACTTCTCCAGCATCGGCACCGACCGCGACGCCGGTCCAAGCGTGCACACGATCTTCGTCTTCGGCACCCGCCCATCGCTCGGCAGCTCCTTCAATATCCCCTCTATATCTATGTTCGCCATCCTTTCCTCCCTTCTCTCTCTCTCTCTCTCTCTCTCTCTCAACAGCTAACCCCCAACACAAAATAAACAAAATCCAAGTAAAAATAGTGAAAAGAAAGCAAGAGAAAAATGGTGCAAAAAAATGGGATCCAAGAAATGAGATTAGAATCTATAAATTAAAACAAAAAAAATCTGTCCCTTCTCCAAATATTTATAGGAAATGGGATGGCTCGCGAGCCGCGGGTGGGGTTTGACCAGTGGGAAGTGCGTTCCTTCGATTCTTTGAGCTATGATTTCGATGGACTTCGTCCTTCCGCCCACCGAACCACGGGAGATGGGGATGCATTCGGTGGATCAGGGGAGCCAGCGGAAATGGATTCGAATCTTGGATGGATACGCCGTGACGGATTAGCTGGTGCAATCTCAGCCGTTGTGTCAGTGAACTCCTGCACCGAGATGCGAGAAAGATGGATCTGGCGAAACAGCGGCGGGGGCAGCTGCTGGTGTTCTATGGGCGCAGCTGAAATAGGATACCAAAGAAATGATTTTGTGCGGTTTCGGACCGCTGCCATCTACGACGGGTAGCACATCATGTGATTTATCTACTCAAAAAATAGGTACGGTTTTTTGCTGCCGGTCTTCTATGGCAATTGGCGGTTGGCACACCGGACGATGTCTTAAAAACCGGTTAATTGTAGATTAATGATGCTATTGGATTGCAGGAACAGGAGCGATGGATTCATGATGATGGTCAGAGCAACATCGTGGTGGTAGGTGAAGCGATCTTTCGGTCCTGTCAACCAGAAGGGTAGGGCTACAAATATAAACTTGGGCATCGGGCTATGTCTGATTCGATCCGCTTCGATCTAAATTTATCAGATCAAATATTGTAGTGGATCGTATCAGACACGGTTTATCTGATAAATGGGTCATACGGCATGGCCAAAAGATCTAAACATCCGTCCGACTGGCCTAGGCCCAAAATTGACAGATCATATCAGACACAGTTCATTAACATGTTCGAATGGTTAATTTAAAATTATTTTTTATTTTTTTAAAGGTTTAATTATTATTTTTTATTTTTATCATTTTGATCTTCCAATCGTAAAAAAAAAAAAAATAAATTAAAAAATATTTTAAAAAAATAAAAATTTTAAAACTTCTATAAATAGATCCTTCCATTTCATTTCACTATATTAATTCATCAAACTAATTCTCTCACTCTCTAATCTTCTACTCCTATTTATTTCTCTTCTAGTAATTCTCTGTTTCGTTCAATATTTAGAAATAGAATTATGTTTAGTAATTCAAGAATTATACAAGAAGAGAAAACTCTTCCTTTTAGAGGTCAGCTCTTCGATTACTCCATTCTACTCTTTTCGACTGTACTCCGATCTATCTCTTCGACTCTACAAATTCGGCTCTCCTATCTTTTTTTAATTTATTTCCTAATCTATTTTATTTTATAAAAAATATTTTTTAAAATAAAAACTTTAAAAACATGTCGTGTCAAATGGATCATAGGGGTTAGCATGCAGGCCGTTGATACCGTGTCTGGCCCATCAGCCATGCCAGCCCAGGCCTTGAAGGCCGTGCGGGTCTAGACCGTGGGCCACCAAATTTCTAGCCCAGCCCGCCCCTAGAATTGGGCCATGCCATGGCACAGCCTCTATAGTGCTTGGTGGGCTGTGCCAGTCACGGTCGATGCCCAACTCTAGCTACGATGGAGGAATTGCTTACAAACTCGCGGTGTAAATCAGCCAAACAGTTTACGAGTTGATCAAACTTGATTTGGATCTAAATTTCATTCAACTCAAATAGCTTAAATAAATTTATGAGTCAATTAGAGTGACAAAATATTGAGTTTAATAATATAATATTTTATTTATAATATATATTTATGAATTAAATATATTAAATATAATATTTATATATTTTTTAATATGATATATCATTTAAGATTTGAGCTTGAATCCGAGTATAGCTCGGTTGATATGCAAGTTGAATCGAGTTCAAGTTAGGATATTAACACTTGATCAACCTCAAGTCGAGTTTTGAATCTCAGTATTTTGAATCAAGTCAAACGCGAGCCTCTAACTATTCGATTTGACTCAACTCAATTGCACCATTAATTATAAACTTTTATAGTTCGTATACATCCACAATTATTTGTTTATTTTGATGTATTTATTTCTTTGTAAGTCTTATAATGGATTTGAAGGAAATTAGTAAACTGCTTTGAATGATTATTTTTTAATTATTACTCAACAATCATGAAAATTTTGGAGATTTATCGATTTAGAAGAAACTTTTAACCCATTGGTGCAAGTATGCTTGGGTTTCTAAATTGGCCAATAGGACTGACTTAACCCATTTAGATCATGATTATAAAAACTCTCCCCCAAAGAATGATGGTTCTTTTTATGATCCCATGTTATGTCTAATAGCCTTTAATATTTGGCATTTACTTGTCCAAACATCGTATCTTCCCTAAGTCAGTTAAGTCATAAACAGATCAATCAGTTACAAATCGGATCAAAAAAATTTAAATATAAATCAAACTAAAATCTAAATTTATTCTATTTAATGAATAGATTATCCGATCTGACCCTTTCAAACTGTTTTATAAATAGATAATCTATTTATTCAAGCTGATCGGACCTGTTTAATTTGTTTATCCAATGACCTTGAGCTCTTGGCCCAATATTGTTGGACCTATTAAGCCAACCTGAAAGCTAACCTGTTAAACCTATTAATCAAACCTGTTTAATAGATAGAGCCGGTAGTAATAGGCTATTACGTGCATCAATAAAAAGAATCAAAATCTGAAATATAAACAAAGCAACAAAACAGAAACACAAAACATAGCTGCTAAATTTTTTTGCTTAATAGCCTGTTAGAAATACAAAACAAATATTTAAAAAAAAAAGACATAAAAGACAAGAAAATTTACATGAAAAAGGATCTCAATCTACAAAGGAATCGAGCAAGTAGACAACGTCACAAACAACAAAACATAGCTTCCCGTCTTCATTGGATGGCAAACAAAAACAACAAACATCAAAATACCAGACTTAAGGGGAAACAGTAACAACAGTAAACTAAAAAGAAACAACACTTAGCTGCTGATCTTCATTGGGTATGGCACAAAATCATCTTCATCAGTTCATCCTTGTGAAACTTCTGCATCCAGGGAGTTGGTCTCTTCGTTGTATGACTTCCAAGAAAACCCTCCCACCCATTCCCTTTTCATCTGCGAGGATAGAGCTCCAACCTGCATAATAATGATCATGTAGCAGCGTGCTGCAAATCATGGATTTCAATTTCTAACTGAATCTTTTAGCAGTATCTAGAACTAGTTTTCTAATCAAATTGATGAGTAGCATACCAAAATACTTTGCTATAAAACCAAACAAATGTTGCATAATATGAATTCTCTTAAGACAAAATGGTGGAGAATTGTGTGAAAGAGATGTGAATGCCCAATGTGCAGCAAGAAGAATTAGAACATAAGCACAATGACTCGATCATTATAAGTCTCTTACCTTCGTAGTGTCGAAAATTATGGTTTTGCAGTCCGGGAGTATGCTGATGGACCAAGGGAGAAGATCACAGTGCGTTCTATTGAAAGTTATCCTTCCATATGAACTTGTGTTGTTTGGCAAGGAACGCAGCACAAGCTCCTGACTTTGACCGAAAAACATGTGCCTGGAGAAAAACAATAATTATATTTTTAGTGTTTCAACAATAGCTGGTAACTTAAAGTCTGAAGAACAAGTAATTAAGTAATAGATATGGTTAGGGAAGAACCAAATGCTTTGTGAAAGTTCTGTTTGGATGAAACATTCTTGGAGATCTGTTTGGATAGTCTTCTGAAAACTGAACAGTGTGTTTTAACATTCCTAGAAAACTCAAAGATTTTATATGTAAGGAAAACTGATTTAAGTCATAGAATGAATATAGGATAAGCAAACAATTTGAAATTATAACCAGGGTATATCTGAAATTAATTCCCTCATGAAACAAGAACCTAAATTCTAATCATGACTACAATAATAACTTGTCCAAAAAAAAAAAGAACCTACTTCTACCAAAAAAATTGAAGAACCTACCAAAAGAAACTATCAAATAACTATAAATATAAAAACAAACTATAAATATCAAGCACCTAATAATTAATAACTACTACCATAATTCCGTAACAATAATTATAGTCAAACCGAAACAAAAAAGAAGTCTCAAACTATGGTACAAGTAACATCCATAGTCAAAATGCAACATAACATTTCCAACCAAAACACATGACCAACATAAGTTTAGAAAAAGTATCCATGGCCATGATCAACTTTCTATTTGTGTTGTTTCGTACTTCAACTTCCCAAATTTACATGAATCTATAATCCCAAAATTTGATGCTTAGTAAAGGAAAACAACAAAAAAAATAAAATTGCCGAAAATTGAGGTGATTGGGCTTTCTTGAAGGAACTTCAATTCATAACATCTTTTACAATCTTATCTAACTCATATTCCAAAACATCTATATTAAAATATTACAATAATTAAAAATAAACTATTAGCAATGTACTTAATGAAATGGATACCTTTTTCTCCTGAACACCTAATCTCAAGTGCAAATCAAGACCTCAGTAGTATCCGATTTAAATACACTATGGTACTTATCAAATACTTGTCTATCTATACTAAAAGCAGATTCAGAGGCAACTGTGGATATTAGAATAGTTAAAATATTATGTATCATAAGAGGAAGTTTAGGATATCGAAACCAATTGCTTTCAAAAAATCTAGGATATCCACATGGGACTTCCTATCAACTATAGACTCATCCAAATATTATCCCAATTGAGACTTCTGTATAGCATTTACAAAATCGAAGCTTTCAAATATATCAAAATTTCATATTTTTGAAAAATATTAGTTATTTACTAGAAACAATACCATATATACTAATACAATATATTTATTTTGAAAAAAAAGTTTTAAGTTGCATTAAAAGCATCCAATTTTGTAAATGGTTCAAAAGCCTGATAAGAAATACTACCATCCATGCCTCTATGAGTTGATCGTAGTTGGTAGCTTTAAGAGAAGCAAGCCTATATTAATTAAAGAGAAAAAACATACAATCATGAATGCGCATGCCCTCTGTATACTTATATATATCCCTTCAATTTCTTATAACAATATTCCACAAATTGAAATTTGTACTGAGTATCCAAAATGATTGTCATGGCCAAGATTAAGCTATTATCTGACCAATATTTTTTAAATTTTTTATACATCTATTATGTTATTCTTGATATGAAAAGATCTACACGCCACATCCCTTGCCTTAAAATAAGCTCAATCAAGAAAACTTGAGAAAAATATAGGTATATAGGATATCTAACTCTTGAAAATACTAAAGTAGGATCATAGAATATACTTAACAACCTGCTATTCTTATCTTTTCCCTAATCATCTTTAGATGGATAGTGCTTATAACTAAAATCACTTAGTTTTATATGAAGAAATGTACAGTGTAAAAAAAAAAAGCACTCTCTAACATCAAATAAATTAAATTCTATCTTGCAGGAATATCTTGCCTTAAGCCCTTTATACTTTCTAAAAGAACTTGTGGAATACATTCCAAAAAATTTTATTCCCAAACTTGTGAACCTATCACATATTTAATATTTTTACGAATCTCAAAGTTAGATTCACCTATCTCCTTTAATCTTTCTTGTATAATTAAGCTAAAAATATGAGCACAATATCATATATGAAAAAACTCACCATTTGAATAAAGTGCATTCTAAAAAATTAAGTTAGATCTTTAGCATGTTAATAAAAACGTTATTCATTGATGCATTATCCAAAGTCATGCCATAGAGTTTCTTTTCAATTCCCCATCCAATCAATAAATTATAAATTCTTTCACATAAAGATGTGCCATTATGTAAAGGAGGCGTGAAATGGAAGTTAAAAACTTTCTTTTGCAACATCTGTTATTCATCAATAAAATGGGTGGTTAAATATAAATATCCATCAATAGTAATAGAGGTCCATAAATCTAAAGTCAAACTAATCCTAGAAGGAATTGAAAGTAACCATAATACTGAGTTTTTGCTTCTCTTTTTTATCCAATTTCAATAATCAACCTTTATAGTATTCCTAGATATTAACTTGGTATCCTCACAAATATAAGTAAATAAAGATCTAATGCCTTCAATGAATTGAAATGATAGATTATGCTTCACAATTGCAAATGTTAGCAATTTATGAAATTTTTTGAAATAAAATTTATTATAATGCATTGACATAGGCCCTTTGGATTGAGATAAGATTATCTATCCTATAGATATTAACCTTTCTGCAACCCTCTATATAACATTTCAAATTTTTAGTATTAACCTTGCCACCATATAGATATTCTACACTATAATTCTCGGACTTACATCTTTGAGTTGTCTCATTTATATAAAAGAATTGATAAATCGATGAAGTTAATTTTTTTTTTACTTTTCTTTGTGCAGAGTCATGTACTACCACTATGCTTGAACTTGAAGAGATCGATTCATTTGCTCTATCATCCTTATTCTCCAACTCCATATATTCATGTTGAAATCTTTATCCATTTAATATCAAATAATTTAAAATTATATCGAAAGATTAATCTAGAAAGAAACCAACATATATAAGTACCAAAAATATTTAGAAAAGCAAAGGGAAGAGGAAGACAAGGCTCAAATTCATCATTCAAAAATTAAATGCAGCTAAATCAAAATAGTTGCAATCGGTTGCCTATGGAAGCAAGCTATTAAAGATTGCTTGCTGTCAGAAATAGTTGATTATTGCTTTACATATCAGTAAAAACTCGTCTAACAATCATCCCAGCCTCTTCATATGAACATAAAAGCAAAGGAAAGAGGAAGAGTAGGCTAAATCATAATAGTTGCAATCAGTTGCCTATAAAAACAGGTCATCTAAGATTGCTTACCATTAAAAATAGTTGATTCTTACTTTACGAATTAGCAAAAATTTATTTAAGATCCATCGTAGCCTATTTATACCAACAAGTAAGAAAAAATTAAGCATGTAAATTATGAATAGAAAAAATCAAGTTGAAGAATGTGCATGACTGACATGACCGAACATCACCAATTTATAAACTAAGCAATTACAAGTAACTTGTATAAATTGCACTAAGATTAATTTTTTGGTATTTTTGAATGATTAATGAAGATAGCACTCAAGAAATTCAACCCTCAAGGTAAGAAATAATGAAAAATTAGAACAATTAAGGTCTTGACATGGAACAAGTAATTGCCATAGCAGCATTTATTTTCAATGTTAATGAAGTTGCTACAAATAAATCCATGCAATTCAAATGAATATCAGAGAAAACAACATCATAAAAGAAATACAAAGATCTATAGAACAAGGTATAAGAGTGGGAGCAAAACAATGATCTTGCCATTATTTCTTTGGGAAAAATAACAAACCATGATCTCCCAACAAAAGATTTGTGACCTTAACAAGTTGATTCACCATATATTAAAATCCCCAACATGCAATCTTCACTACAATAATTTTGATTTTTAGCAATGAAAAATTTAGCCACAAGTTGTTTTACTTTCATCATTAAAAATTTTTAATGATAAAAAATATTTCATCAGTAGGTGGTCACTAAAGATATCATGGCTAAAAATTTTAGTGGCCAAAATATAATTCCATAAGAAAAAACTACTACATTTAGTGATGAAATATGAATGGTTATTAAAGATAAATATTAATGATGATTGTATTTATGGCTAAAGATAAAAAAATGATTATTAAAGAGCAGAAAAATGATGACTTAATAAGAAATTAATGGTCAAAAAGAAGTTTTAATGAGAATTTAATTTGTCATTAATTTTTTTTTGTGACAAATTTTTATTGATCATAACAAGATGGTACAATTTGTCATGAAATGGAAATGGTCATTAAAGATATACATTTGTAACGATTTTTTTGGACAAAAGATTAAAAATTTTTTGTAAATAATTCATCAAAATAATTTTTTTTATTTTAAATTAAGGTTGTGCCTATCCATTTTGAATGGATTTGAATGGAGATCTTATGAATCTAAAATATATATATATATATTTATATTTTTTATTATATAAGCCTCTATAAGGAATCAAACATAAGATCTATTGAATATTTGCCTACTACTTAGCCAACATGATAATATTAAGTTCTTATATGAAGTCATAGTTTATTAAACATATTTAAAATTTTTTATATTATAAAATATTCTTATTTCAAATATATTATGATATATTTTTTATTAATTAATTTTTTAATAAAAATATAATCATCTTCTTTTCTAAAATCTTTTAAAAATAGATAATTCATGACTCCTTTTATTTATCTTATAATTAATAAATAATAATATTTAATATATAAAACTTTTTAATATTTTATATTATATATTTTATTTAAATTGGACTGGTGATCCAAATTATTGGTTAAATCATTTTCCATACAAGTTTTAAATAATTATAACTTAGCCTATTGATTTTGGTACGTTACTTTTAATATTAATCATGTCAAATTAAGTTGAACATAAATATTTAATTCATAAAAAATTTTAACTAAAAATAAAATCTATAATCAATTTTATAAAATTGAATCTTGATTTAATAGTTTAGTGAATTTGAAAAATTCATCAAGTATCTGATTAAAATTATATAGTATTAGGTACATCTTATCATTTTTTAATCTTTCTTTAACTCTCATGATAATTGACTTGATTTTAACAATATACCAAATACAAAATCAAGGTTCACATTTTATTTTAGTGATTAACATATGTATTATTCAAATATTCACTATTAGAATATAAAGTTTTACTGACATGGCTAAATGGGAGCCCTGACAGTCTATCACCAATGTCAATTTCTTAGTCATCGGAGTGCCTTTCGCATACAATGCTATCTTAGGATGATAGATCAGTTCATTAAATATGATATAAAAAATATTAAAATTTTTATTATTTAATTTTTATTATTTTATATTAGATATTTTTTATGTTCTTTTTTAAAAATAATTAATTATGAAGACTTAATCATAAAATATGCAACAGCTCTCAAATATGTGCAGATGAAGCTCAAGTCCAAATTTAAGCCTGTGAGGTACACAACACGCGAAGATATATGGATATGTGATAAGGATCTAATGAATATAAAAAAATAAATTATTTTTGATATGAGCCATGACAGACAAAGCTTTTCACGTGGTATACAGAAATTCCTCACATGGTCTAATTTTTTGAGTATTTAAATATAAGGACGGGACCCATTGCTTTGTGCTGTGCATTAATTGCATAAAGAAAATAAGCGTGGGTTCAAGCTGGGCATTTTTGCGGGCTTCTGTTGCACATCACAGTGGGCGAGCGAGTGTGAATTGAGCACGGCTCGTGGTCTTCATGCATGAGCTTGGAGTGGCCTGAATGAATGGATGCAGCGATTTTGAAAGGGCTGGGATGCATTATGGGCCTTGGGGTATTTCGATGCGGCTTGTACATAGGACACGGGAAGCCGAGTGTGGAGGAAGATGAATGCGGCTAGGATGAAACGGGCACACGGTTATGCACATGAACAGCTGGTGTGCAGGCCCGAGGCATGAACGCGGCGAGCAGTTCAAACATGGAAACAGATGCAAGATGTTGGGACGTAGAGGTAAATGCAATGGATTGTTGATGATGCAAAGCGAATGTGATATTAAACATGTGATATGAAGTCTATAAAAAGAAAGTTAGGAAATGAAAAGAGTACATCGAATATTTTATCTTTCTATCTGGCTACTACTGTTCTGCATGCTTAAACCCCATACACACTATCCTCTCTTCATCTCTTCTTCCACATCAAGATCTCCATCATCAGTCTCTCCACACCTCCACACAAATCTACCACCCACCATCTTTTCTCCCTTTCCCTTGCCATCCAAAGTCGCCTTCCATCCCACTTTCCTCCACAAAACCTCTATGCCAAGATTCAAGTTGAAGCAATCCTCAAGCATGTGTGGCTAAAGGGCTGAGTTCTAGGCAAGTAGAAGAAATCTTCTAGTATGGATTGTAATTTTCTTTTCTTCATACTTTGCAATTTTTTTTTATACAATGAATAACATGTTCTCTTGTTCAGTTTTAATGAAATTTTATTTTTCTATGCATGAGATCTTGTCTTTGTATTAACATGCTTACTATTAATAAAGATCTAAATAGACTATATTTGTTGGGATGGGTTGTGATTGGGAGATACGATTCGTACTCAATAGTTTATGTTAGGGAGAAATCATTGAAAGTCATGTTCTGAATTTTTAGAAATTATATATTGAATAACTTATGATTCTATAGGGATAAATCATGATCAAGAGATACGATTCATGCTTTAAAGAAATAAGTTATAGTCATAACTAAGTTCTTAAAATTTAAATTTTTGCATTAAAAAGAATTATCACAACCATGCTAAAGGGATTCAAAAACCCAAAATGCCTTCAATTGATTCTTAAACCCCCAGTTAGCTAGTACTTGCTTTCTCTTATTTTAATTTGCTAGAATTAAATTTTTAACTTACTAAATTTTTTTAATCTACTTGCTGAAATTTCTATCTTAAAATTTTATTTTTAATTAAAATTGGAGTAACTTAGCCTACAATCTCTGAGGAAATCAACATCCGACTCACTGCTATTCTAACCAATAGTAAGATCAGTTTAATTTTATCTTTGGTGCTGTAACGATAAGCATCAAATTTTGGCATTATTATCGAAGATTGTAGCATAGTTGCTGTATTTTTCTGAAAAAGATATATTCTATTTTTTCATAATTAACTGCTTTATTTGTTTTTAGATTATTTGCTTTGTTTATTCCATTCAAACATTACTTTTCATTCTTTTTGCTCTAAATAGACTAATAAAAAAAATCCACTCATAATACTTTACTAAAATAGACAAATGAATTCAAATTTAAAAACTTTTCACTTATGCTTGGATATTTGATCTTTTGCATTGCATTCTCATAAAACATCTTAAGAGCACAACCTATAAATAAGATAAGATGAGGATTTGATCACCCTTCTTTAGCCCCAAAATCACATTCTTTGCATGTTGCACTAACCTAAGCCTTAATCTAAAATTAATTAGACATCAACTCTAAGGATTTTTGAGCTCATTAGGACAAGAAAATCTTAGAGTTGGATCGGATTAGAGTTATTCATTATGACTAATATCTAGAAAAGTGGTTCACAAACAATATTCTAAAGAAAGATGATTACTTAATTAGGTCCATTGCAAAAGTACGGAAAGCCTCCCATTAATCTTACACTTATCTGACTAGTAGTTATTGGCTGATCTTTTATCTGAAGTGCTTGAAAGGCAGCTTTGAAATCATTAGGAGCTGTTTAGATCTAGATAACCATAGTTAGGAGTGCTTGCTTAACTTGATTGCTAACCTACAAATATAAAATCCTAATAAAACTCTTCGTATCTACTTCTTAGATTTAAGACTCCTTAGGATCTCATCTTTAAAACTTCTCTCTCTTTTTTTTGAAAAAAAATTTCTTAAATTTTTTTAAAATCTTACAAGATTGCAACTTGGAAAAGAGAATCTAGTCATTTAGTGAAAATTGATTCAAACCCTACACTAATCCAAGAAATTTCTGAGTCTACAATGGGTGAAATAGATCAAGAACCTCAGGCCCTAGTAGACCTTTGCTATCCTATTGGGTTAGTCCAACCATCTTGTATCAGACTACCCCAAACCAATGCAATAAATTTTGAAATTAAATCTCAAATCATTAACATGCTCTCTAAATTCACTGGGAATGAAGATGCATATATTTTTATTAGAGAATTTGAGGAAGTATGTGATACCATGAGGATACACCAACTATCAGACGATGCTATTAAACTTAGGCTGATTAATTTTGTCCTTAAAAAAAATACTAACAAATGGTTATATAGTCTGCCCATCCACTTGATCACAACCTGAGATGGATTTGTAAAAATTTTCTTGAGAAATTTTTTTCCACATCATAAAACAATCAAGTTAAGAAACGAAATTAATCAATTCTATCAGTTAGGGGGTGAGTCTTTCTGGAAGTGTTTGGACCGATTTAAGGACCTATTGAGTCGATGCCCACATCATAGAATAAAAACATGGAGGTTATGCCAAATCATATATGAAGGTCTAGACCCAAGTTATAGAACTATGCTAGAGTCAATATGTCAGGACCAGTTTATGCATAAGAAATCCAATAAAGCTTGATAATGTTTAGAAGACCTAGCAAAAAAAAATCTACAGTAGGAAGCAACAAGAGAACCTACACCAACAAAAGGTGGTATATACCATGTCCCAACATCCCTAGTAGCAGAGGCCAAAATAGCGATCTTGATCCATAGAATTGAGGCCCTAGAACTTCAAAAACAACCCTAAGTAAACCAAATTATTGTGCCCATGTGTAATGGATGCAGTGCATCTGATCATGTCTTGGAGGATTGCCCATTATTAAGAAGTCCAATTGAAAATAGTATAGCACAGGTCAATGCTGCCTATCGGAGACTCATAAATAATCCTTATGCACCAACCTATAACCCAGGATGGAGGAATCACCCTAATTTTTCTTAATCACAAGGGTCAAACTTAAGTAAAACTTCCTTCAATCGGCCCCAACTAAGGCCTAATCAAGCTTTGAATAATCCACTAGGCTTTAATAATAATAATGAAAGAAAAATTAATTCTTTAGATAAAAGCCTAGAAATCCTAGTTAAATCTAATACCGAATTTATGTAGACAATGGCCAATTGTTAACGGCAAACACAGAAGCGATAGCTCGATTAGAAATACAATTAGGTCAGTTAGCCACTCCGTCAATAAAATAGAAAAGGATAGATTGCCAAGCCAACCCGAGGTTAATCTTGGGATTCAGAATAATCAAAAACTACAGCAAGGAGCCTTAATCAACCAATTAAATGCTATCCACATACTAAGATCTGGAAGACAAATAGATAATCATGTGGATACATTTGAAGATATAATAGAAAAAATAGAAGACCCACTATCTCAACCTCTGTCTGACTAGGGCCAGACTGAAGAACCTAAGGAAACAAAATCTGATTCACCAGCAGAGCCCTCACCAGAATTAGTTGGACCAATGCCTAAGGTTGTAGTATCATTTTCCAATAGACTTAGGTCCAACCAAAACTCAGTCTAATTAGATAAAATCTTGGAGGTCTTTAAGTAAGTTAAAGTAAACATTCCTTTATTAGATATAATCCAATAAGTCCCAACATATGGTAAATTCCTTAAGGACTTGTGTACTAAGAAAAAGACCACCAATATACCTAAGAGAGCCTTCTTAACAGATAGTGTGAGTTCACACCTATCAAACCATATGCCAGTGAAATACAAAGATCCAGGGTCTCCCACCATTTCATGTATTATAAGAAAAATCCTCATTGATAAGGCTCTATTAGACTTAGGGGCAAGTGTCAACATACTACCATATTCAGTTTATGAAAAGTTAGAGTTGGGAGAATTAAAACCTACAGGAATGACCTTATAATTAGCAGACCGATCTTTGAAAGTACCAAAGGAAATAGTAGAGGATGTGTTGATTAAGGTTAGTGATCTCATTTACTTAGTTGACCTCATGATTTTAGAAACTAAACCTATAACAAACCCAAATGGCCACATCCTAGTCATATTAGGTAGACCATTTCTAGCCACAGCTAATACTCAAATCAACTGTCGAAATGGTCAAATGAAACTCTCCTTTTGTCACATGTCTGTAGACTTGAACATTTTTAATCTGACCAAAACAAGCCAAGTAAGTGACTTGAACTAGATACAGGACAATGTTTATGAGCCCATTGACCTTAGTGATGAAGAATTTGATATGAAACTATGGATGAACTAAGACTGTAAAGAATTTGAGGAGGTCAATGAAGTAGCTGCAGTCAGTATAAAACCTAGATGGGAGCCTCTAGTTGAACCATTGTTCAGATAATTAGTGGAGGAAACACCCAAGCTAGAATTAAAATCACTCCCCAAGCACCTGAAATATGCATACCTAGGCCCATTAGAAACCCTGCCAGTAATCATTTCAGTGGACCTAGACACCATATAAGAGGGAGAATTATTAACTGTCCTTAAAGAAAATAAAGAAGCATTAGGATGGACCATGGCTGATATAAAGGGGATTAGTCCATCGATTGTTCAACATAGAATTTATTTATTAGAGGAAGTTAAGCTAATTAGAGATCCCCAAAGAAGATTGAACCTAGTCATGAAAAAAATTATGAAAAAAATAATAAAACTCCTAGACAATGGAACAATATATCCAATCTCAAACAGTTCATGGGTAAGTCCAGTACAAGTGGTACCCAAAAAGTCAGGAGTCATTGTAATTCAAAATAATAATAATGAACTGGTCCTAACTAGAGTTCAAACTAGATGGAAGATCTGCATTGATTATAGAAAATTAAATGCGGCCACCCGAAAGGTCCATTTCCCTCTGCCCTTCATAGACCAAATGTTAGAACAATTAGCAGGACATGACTTTTACTATTTTCTAGATGGATACTCTGACTACAATCAGATTTTATAACCCCTGAGGATCAAAAAAAGACTATGTTTATTTATCCATTTGGAACCTTTGCCTGCAGACGCATGCCCTTTGGGCTATGTAATGCACCAGCTACTTTCCAAAGGTGTATGACTAATATTTTTTTAGATATGGTTGAACGGTTCCTAAAAATTTTTATAGATAATTTTTTTCATCTTTGGATCCACCTTCACTGATTGTCTACATCATCTTAGATTAGTTTTAAAAAGATGTAAAGAGAAGCACCTTATTTTGAATTGGGAAAAATGTCAATTTATGGTTAAGGAAGGCATAGTCTTTGGTCATGTTATTTCAAAAAGGGGCATCGAAGTGGACAAAGCCAAGGTGGATTTAATTGAAAACCTTCCACCACCAAAATCAGTAAAAGAAATATGCTCTTTCCTTGGACATGCTGGTTTTTATAGAAGATTTATCAAACACTTTAGCAAAGTGGCTCGACCATTAACTAACTTATTAGCCAAAGATGTCAAATTTGACTTCACACTTGAATGTTTTGAGTCTTTTGAAAATTTAAAGCAAGAATTAACTACTGCCCCAATTGTTCATCCTCCTATTTGGACTCAACCTTTTAAACTTATGTGTGATGCATCCGATCATGCCATAGGAGCTATCCTAGGTCAAAAAATTGATAATCTACCATGAGTAATCTATTATGCAAGTAGGACCTTAAACAAAATAAAAAAATGATACCCTACAAGCCAATCAAAATTTATATTTTGATGGGCTATTTTTTAATCTTCCTGACTCATGTAATGATATTTTATAAATAAATAAAAGATATTTATATTTTATCATATACTGTATCTTATATTTGTTAAGATTATGATGAATTTTATAGATTAGGATAATAATTTTAGGACTATGATGAGATTATACCTGTGAGATCTAAAATCTTGATTTAGAATATTTTTAGTCATTGAAACATTGAGTTGGGGACCAATATTTTCAAAAAGACTGGCATATCCTATGTATGCTCGATGGAGAAGGTGATTAATCTCACAGTCACTTGTGTGAGATATTAATACAAGAATGTGGATGCTCATCAGAGAATGAGTTCATTGAATTAATCTGACTTGAGAATATTTTATGGAGTCTTACTTACTTGTCAAAAGATATTTCTTTTAGTAGAAGTTATGCAAGTAATCCTCTGATCTAAGACTATCATAAAATCTTGCATATATGAATTCATATTTTGGTTCATACTCATTCATGACTGAGTCATGTATGGGATGTTTTGGATATGGTGGATTGTGTATGGAGGTTGTGAGTAGGTCAACATAAAATCGATCACTCTTGATAAGAGGAGATCACATCCTACTTACTATAATCATATAATGATTTAGGAAGACTTTGATCAAAATAAAGTAAAAATTAGAATTTTTTTTTAATATTTTATTAATCGAATCATCATTACAAGATTAAGAGAGATATGAATATGAAATTGAACTTGACAAGATTTCATGTCCATAGTCATATTCGGGATGCAATATGGTTGTAGGATTCAATTGCACCATAACTTATCACTGAAAGATATTTTTTAATATTTTTAATAAAATTTTATATCTTTCAGATAGACATGATTTATTGCTAGATGTCAATCTTTTCTTGTAGGTTTTGATCAAATTAAAGAGTTTAATTTGATTGCCAATTAGAAGAGGTTTTAATTTTTAAAATCAGATTAGCTTGATTGGATCTAAATCCGTTAGATTAGATTCTAATCAAATCAGATCAACTTGTATTCGATCTACTGCTGGCTAGATGTGGAACCCAATGGATCATATATAAAGAGAATTGATCAAGTGTCTAATTAGATTAGATTATATTTGCTAGATGAATATGCTAGCACATATTGCAAACCCTAGCCATGTTCGAATCGAATTCGAAATTGGTTCTTGGTTGGGCTAATTAAATCCAATTAAACTCATGCTTAGTTTGGGTTTGATTTGGGTTTGACCCTTTATTGTTGAGTCAAGGGGTTAGCACCATCTATTTGGCATCCCACGTGCCAGAGATTCTCTCTTTGGCATGTGGAGATTTTTTGTGCGCATAAAGATGGTTGGTGCCCCTTGGGATAGGGCACCTCTTTCTTATTCTTATCCATCTAGATTCCATGATAAAAAATTAAGGGCATGGACTTTAGATAACCAAGAGGTGTAGAAGAGTCTTTCTACCTCTTAATACCTTTTTCGATTATCGAAGAAAATTGGATAAGTAAGGAAACTTCCTAGCCGAACCCTTCATCCATGGTGCCACTTAGACTTAGAGTCCAAAGTGGTTATGGACTCTCAATTTTCTTGCGCACCTAATCTTTTCTCCATGCCTATCTAAAGGGGTGCCACATATTTGGGCCATTGGATGGCTATGAGATCAAACTCTATCCATTGGATAGAGTGGGTGCACCTCAAAATCTCATGACACTTCGAAAAGCATCAAAGAATTATTTCTCTAAAGATTCCTTCTGTGCGAAGCGACTCTTAGATTTAATTTTTGATGATTCCATGTGTCATGGAAGGTTTCAGATGGGCATAAGATAAAAAGAGGGGCATGAGATTTGTGGGAGGCATGAGATGGTTGCTTGGATGGGCCACGAGTGGATCTCGAAGGCATCCGATCTCCAACTATTAAAAGGAGACGTGCGTCAAGGTTCTAATCCATCGAAAATCATTCCTTATCTCTTCTTTCTTATGTCTCTCTCCCTATTGTCCAATTAGTCACTTCCTTTTATTATTAGGATAAGTCCAAAAATAATAAGGACAAGTCTAA